>NW_008751859.1:771060-784661 GCF_000715545.1 Opisthorchis viverrini | reverse complement strand
AGCTTAGCTTCGTACAGCTGTATCAACTGTACATTTTTTCGTCTTGTGAGACAGCCGTTTGACTCAAATATTCCTGGTGGGGAACCTCAACCCAACCCATATTCGCGATCCGGGCCACCCGGAAACATCCTTTTCTTCCATAGCTCCCACTGATGTCCCTTTCGAACCCTTCCCCATCCAGCCAGTAAACCTCCCTGGATTGTTTAATGTTACCTGTCTGACCGAACACCTTTGTCTGCTCTATTACCAAACGAAACTAATCAAAACTAAAAAAAATCAAAATTTAAAATAATCATACTACAAAAGAGCTTTTAATACCCTTATTCTGTCAAATGGGCAAAAAAAAACACCTGATATCGAGACTTAAGTCCTTTAAGTAGACGCATGTTGTCCCTTAGGAACGCACCCATGACCCGCGCCTGGTCATGGAGCATAGAAAGAGCAACGGGCCAAAACAATTCTGGCTAGTGCCCTCATGATGTATTGGAATTATGTAAAGAGGGAAGACTAGTGTCGTTCAAGACCCTCTGTCTTGAACATGACCGAGCGAACACTGGATGCCGTCGAAATTAATGACCCTGGCTGGTGCTACAAGATCCTTCAAGCAGTTGGTGACCAGGACGATGCACTTAGATCCTTGAAACTCAAAACACTGAAGTGCATCTCACGGTCGCACTACGGGGATAATGGCTAAATCATGGGCTTCTTTAACCTTGCTGACGTCATGAATCTAGACACAAGCGTCATTTGCTGGTCCTCGGGTTTTCCTTTGAATATTTTCATCTCAAACAGCCGCCCTATGCACATGCTGTCGTTATTCGACACCAATAATTTGGGTAATTCGGGTTTATTCTTACGTAACGGATCAAAAGTACCGCTTGCTCGGGTATGACTGTTGAACTAAATGGTCTTTAGCGTGGTGAATCTACCCTACATCCTTTGTGGTCATTTTGTGACGAAAAGGTCGGGGCTAAGATTCATAGAAAGTATACTTCAGGCATGAGTAAAGCCTTGCTCATGGATCCATCACGGAATACCTCAAATATCACATTTACTATTTGTATTCTTATTTTTGATGAATTTGCCGTGTTCTTGGAGATGTGCCTTCTGCCCGAGTAATTCCTCTCACTTTTAGGCCTAAGAATTCAAAAGCCGCAGACTCAGGGTAACGATCTTGGATTTTTTCTCTGGGGAAGGGGGAGTGCACCACTGCGAAGTGGAATCTTTCGAAGTACTTTTATCTTGTCAGAAATTCCATCCAAAGAGGATCCGGTTCTTCCGACCACAAGGGAGTACAAAATGCTTTTTCAGTTGTTAGCGCATTCACAGTTTTTCACTTTGCTCATTTTTAACTTTATTATTGAGTTTGGAATAGTCTCATCTTCGAGCACTGTTTGTCAAAACTTACTGCGAGTTATTTTGAGTGACATTGGCTGCCGCCTCAGTGTATTTGCAGTCAGTCCATTTGGTCCATTCTACTTAGACTGACAGGATCTTCAGATTCCTTGATGCTCATCATTTATACTGCAATATCATGTGTACTCTGATCTCCACACTGCCTGCGTGACCGATGAAGTGGCCTCTCAGTCGTTTCCAAGCTTGACCGAAGTCCAACTTCAGGTCATCGAAACGATTGAAATGTATCATTGCAATGGATCTAAAATTTGTCTTATGTTTCAGGCTCTTTTTACTTGTATCTCCTTCGATCGAGGCACTGGAATAATTTTGCGGACACCTGAACACCCGGACGGGTTCTTGGCATGCGCCTCGTTCATCTTCTGCGCTGGAGTTCCGTAGTTTTAATAACACGGAAGCCGTCGAAGTTTTTCAGGCCTATCAATAACCATTCCAGTTTGTTCCATCCCCCTTCTTGTTGTCACACTTTTACGGTGGGAGCAAAAGTTCTCACAATGACCTCCGAGGAGGGTGAGAAAATAGATCTTACTTCATTCCCATCACTGTATCGCGAGGAAAACGTTATACTCCACAAACTGTTCCACAAACATGGCTACGAGTTGCGCATCGCTGGAGGTGCCGTACGAGATGTTTTGCTTGGTATTACTCCCAAGGATATTGACTATGCTACGGATGCGACCCCAACGGAGATGAATGAGATGTTCCTCTCGGAGAATATTCGAACCTTGAATCGGAACGGAGAAACTCATGGGACAGTCACTGTGCGAATCAACGACAAGGCGAGTATGTCTGTCAATTTTCCGCGCCTCGGTGTCTGGTTCTATGCATTTCTCATAAATCGAAATGACCGTCTTCTACTTCCACCTCTCATTTTTCGTGCAACAGATCAATTTTGAAATTACTACCCTGCGAATCGATTCCGAACCAGATGGTCGGCACG
Source organism: Opisthorchis viverrini (assembly GCF_000715545.1). NCBI lineage: Eukaryota > Metazoa > Platyhelminthes > Trematoda > Opisthorchiida > Opisthorchiidae > Opisthorchis > Opisthorchis viverrini. The sequence goes on along the minus strand of NW_008751859.1, from coordinate 782,305 downwards.
CCAAGGTCGTGTTCACGGACGACTGGCGGTTGGACGCGGGTCGCAGGGATCTGACAGTCAATTCTATGTTCCTTGGTTTGGATTTGAGCACTCTTCCTGACAACCACGTTGGGAATGCACATCCAAGTGACCGGGAGGACACACACGGACTGGGTGTTCAACAACCGTCCACTTTGAACTCAAAGACTCCTCAGGTGTTTGGCCGCGTATACGACTTTTTTGGTGGTAGGGGAGATTTGAGCCGTCGTCATATTCGGTTTGTTGGGGATGCCGCCACTCGCATTCAGGAGGATTATTTGAGGATTCTACGTTATTTCCGATTTCATGGACGGTTGGCAAATCCCGATAAACAGGATCTTCATGATCCGGACACCTTAGAGGTAAGCAGTAAGTGTTTTACCCATTGCTTTTTTCGGTATTGGTATTTTGTGCGACGTCACTCTATGAAATTCTCAGTTTCCTCAGGATAAGCTATCACATCACCTGAGCTCATCAGGCTTCTTTATGCTGACACTACCGAGTGTGTAGTGAACTCTAATGCACTCATCCAAACCGGTAAGTTAGTTAGCCCACAATCTTTTTTTCCAGTTATTTGTGTACTTAGACTGCAGCAGAGGTAGATTTTCTAGATCTAGAGCTCCTACGTGTCTTACATAACTCATTTACCCAGTGTTTGCGGTTTCTGTTCTTGCTTCCATCTCTCTTGCAAACGCATGAGGTCGTATGCATTCATCACCTGCAAAGGTTGTTGGGCGATGGCATTAATTCCCAGGTTTTTTGACCGCAGTAGTTATCTGATCTGCTCAACCTAGTGTCGGGGATTTCAGTTGTGTTTCTTAGTTTCCTTTGATGTTGAGCTTCACTGTCAACATCAATCATTCCTTGGATCGGACCAATAGATCCGGCCAGTGACTGGAACAGCTAGCGATCCCGTTGTTTTGAACTGTGTTCAATCAAACATGTATGTTTCGCTTTGTTTCCATCCAGGCCATACGTGAAAATGCAGCTGGTCTGTCGAAAATAGCTGGGGAGCGGTGTTGGGTTGAATTGAAGAACATACTTTCCTACCCGTCCACTCCGATGCTTTTGCGGCGTATGTTCGATGCAGGCCTATTTCCACATCTTGGATTTCCACTTGATCCCAACTTTGCCGAGCTGGATGCCGCATGGCAACGGGGTATCAATAATCGGACAACGTGCGCTGCCACACACTTGGCGGCCCTGCTAACAAGCACTGAAGAGGTGGGTTTGAGCCATTCGTCCTGTCCATTTGTGAGTAGTACAATATTTATGATTGCCAACTTTGTCCGTCGAAATTTCCTCACCTGTACGATAGCTGCCTATCTCTGGGTCCTTCATAATTCTTCGGTCGTTTCTTGTTAGTTACAGCAATGTTTAGCATGACTCTGTAATTAATTTTTCCAGTGATCTTTTGTCATGATCTGCCCAACGATCACTGTTCCTGCATGCTCAAAACACGGTGGTTTCTATGTTGTGAAGATAAACCTAATAGGGCGTAGCAGAGGAGGTGCGTTGAACAAGGGGAGCGTTTCGGAAAACATTCAGTCGTTATTGGTGGCCAAACTGCCAGGTGGTGCTGTCTCACTCTGCAGTCTTCTCCGGGGTAAAATAATTTTGTCCATACACACCATCGTTGTACGGTGTGAAGCTGATACTTCGCTGTCATACCAACAGTCTTTTGAAAAGCAGCGAGTTTACAGGAAAGGATTCTGCCGTTAGCACAGAGAGATGCCCTAACACTTTCTCGGGTGATCTGGACAGAAACCGGCAGCGTGAACATTGCTGGCGTCGGTTAGCTGCCGTTTTCTACTTCTGGGGGCAAGCATAAGAAGGATCACAAAGATCCCGTCCTGGATCCACATTTTTATTGGGCTTTCACACCTATCTGCCAAACCGCCCGTTGCCCACCTCACATTTCGCACTCCTCTGGGAGAAACCTGCAAAACTACACTGTTCTCCTTCTGTTTTGACGCCATTACCATAGTCATTCAACTGTAATCATTTAACGCCCTGTTCCAATCGGAGATCATCATACATATCCAAACGCTGACGTGTGAGGCGTTCATGTTACCACAACTGTACAAGGGCTTCTAGGCAGGGAGTTCCAAAGACGAGCTATTCCGGAAAATAAAGAAGAATCGAACTGTTCACCTCTGCACTGGGCTGTCGAAACTTGTTAGGGACTGCCAGACGTGGATAGTTGTCTGGTACGGTTAGATGACTGAGGTAGAAAAACCGAAGAGTCGGGCTTTGGTTTACATAGTCGTCGCTACAGTGCTAAGACGAACAATAGGCCAATATTTGTTTTCGCATTGTTATCAACTTGTCTGTATAAATCATTTTTATATATGGAAGTTTCAATGGCACGCCGAAAACAACAAACGAGCACAAAGTAAGGAAAGAAAAAAAGGTCACAACCTCATCATCATCGACATTATGATATCAGTGCTCAACACCGATGCTTCGCTGCGTAAAACCATGTGAAGAAAAGATTAAAGCTGGACAGGACATGGACTTAGTTCTACCTTACTACAATCATTCCGAGGTGCCTATACCTCCAGATACTCATTCATGCAATCTGGATAGAAACTGACATAAAAAACGCCATTGACATAGATTAGCAGCCATATCTTGCAACATCTTTAGCAAGTCGCAGTGGGGTTTATATGGTCCCAATCCCTGGAGGCAAATAGCACGGACAGCGCCCAAACCTTTTGTACTCTCTTTCATACCCCTCTGTCAGATCAAGGGCTGCCCACCTGTCTGTTTCCGCCACTCTGAATTGGGAGCGGAAACGGCACTCTGTTCGGCAACGATGATTCGGCATACACAGTACATAGTCTAACCAACACAGCTTGTGGTGCTGAACACAGTCCTCACGGGAAGTTCCTGTTACACAACCGAAAACCCGCTTTCTAATTTCTCCGTTACGGATCCACCAACACCAACCCACGACTAGCTATAGTTCCGAGGAAACGATTGTCGAAGGCCTGAAGACATCTCGGTTCCGCAGCTCGAATAGGCCAAGCCTCACAGCCGTGTAACAAAGCAGCCCGTACTGTAGTCTGATACACACGTTCCTGGAGATTGCATGTGTCTGAAATTAGCTAACGTGACGCGAGCCTTGCGTTCGTGGATCTCTCATACTACAATCAGAACTAGTAAGACTTTCAGGATGTGCAAAATGCTCGATACTGCTCTTATGTTTCTAGTGATGTCTGGTCTGTGAATTGATTAGTCTTGTTGTGATTGTTTGGTTAATTTAGCCGGAGTAACCGTGGTTATGCTTGTCTTTCTGTAGAGACTGGGTCCCCACAGCCTCATACAAATTGGCTTTACTGTTTCCCCAGAATGTGTGGTAAGGGACTCTCTGTAATGTCCTTAAAACCAGCGTTACTAGGCAAGCGTTTTGGACGATGCTCACGCATGCGAGGGTCACGCGAAACTTAGCCACTTCGGACGGAGGATCGTAGGCGTCTTCAGATCTTTGACCATCGACTTCTAAAAACGATCACCAGAATCAGCCGGAACCAGCTAATTCGGAATCGGATTTTCAGGAGCTGGACTTTTGGTGAATCAAAAGGTAATTTCCTCAAAGAATGAATCCAGCACTGCAAGTTATTATGACTGAGTCATATGTTGCACATGCCGAGTTACAACCTGCTGAGAAGAGCACCGTTTTCTGTACCTTTTTGGAACGGTGAAAGTTCGGAGGTGGGTAGAATTTGATGTGGCGGAGGGTAGTGAAAGATGTTACGAAACGTTGGGTGCTGTTGCCTTCCAGGTTGGGGATTACGTGACCCTCCCTGTGTTTCGCTGGAGACATCAAACGATATGACGGTTGAGCGATGTCAGTGGTGACCATGCTGTCAGTTTCTATCCAGATTATCTGACTGAATGTTAGAGGTCTATGCACCTCGGATTTTTGTGGTAGGCCAGCCCTAGGCCCACTCCCTGTCCCATTCAATTATTCTTTCCAGCATAAAGCTTTACTGAAATAAAGTGGCACTATTTTTCCAGCAGTTTAGCACCAATTTTCTCATCTGGTATTGTTGTCAGTGATGATGATGATGATGATGACGATGATGACACTATCAAGCTTTCGTACTGGCACCTTATTTGTAGTTTCGCCTTGGACAGGGGGAGTTGATAAATAAGCTTGTGAACTCTACGGTCATTATTATATGGATTAGCTATCACTACTTAAGATTTTGTCCAATTTACCAGGACAGCTTGAAGGTTCAGTTTCTTTTCAAGTGATGTCTGATGTATATGCTTTTTCTGCATAGAATCAAATAGGGAACGGTAACACAAGTAGCTCCGCTGTTGTTCACCGGAGTGCGGTGATTTCGCTATCCAAAGGCAAAAGGAGATTGAGCAGGACGGCATCCCCCGTGAAAACCGGTTTGAGTCGCGAACAGGTCGAAAAAGGTTGTTGGTAAACAGGAGCCCTAGGAGGTTGAACAAAGGAGAATGTTGAATGATAGTAGATGAAACCTAGGAGGGAATGACCAAAATCCAGCTTTACGCAATTAAATGAGCGAATACAAAACGCTCGTGAGTGAGTCACGTGATTTGCAGGCATCTAATGCTCTTACTGTACGATCCGTAATTGCCAGCCTACCCATATGCAATTGCAGTGTGTCATAAGCTCCTGACCATCGTGATTTGTACAATACTTTATCTTCGCCCCACATTTTTATGCTTTTATGGTCCGTCTATTTTCTTGAAGTAAAATATGCTGTTTTCAGCACCTTGACTGAACCATGTTTAAGAACTCGGGTTGCTTTTGGTTTCAACTATGGCTATTCTGTCGCAAGTTTATGAAAGTATTTAGCTGTGATGGGTGTCAATTGTGATGGACTCTCACGAAAATATTTTCCCAGGCAATTTGAATGACACTCGCTAGGGTTGGTGAATCAGTTCTTCGCTCTTACGGTGTACCAACTTATAATGCAGCCAAATACAACATCGGTTGTGGTGCTGTGTCCTTGAAGGATGCGGTAAAATTGCCCCAGAATTATTGTATACAGACCTCGATGCAATTGGTGTAATCAAGCACTTTTTGAGAAATCTCACCTAGATTCTTGCCTGAGTTCCTCTTGGTTGGTTTGCATGAAACATTCCTCGCTTGATCTATTCGGATGCATTTTTCCACAGCAGCTGGTGTTTCACAACTACCAACCGCTTCCCGTGAGTCCGCTTATATTCGTTTTCCTTACTTTGCTTTCTACTGTTCTCTCCTACCCTTCCCGAACATCTACAGGTTGAGACTCTGAACAATCGTTTGAAATTGTCCAACGCAGAGGTCCTTATTCTCATCTATATTATAAAACACCGAGAAGAATGCTCCCGGCTAACTGGGTTGGATGCGCTGCCACATTATCAACATGAACTTTTGCTTTCCAGGGAATCCCAGAATAAGATTCGTCCGATTCTCACCGAGATGTTGTGCTATGTCGGGTGTGATCCAGAACTCAGTGCAAGTTGGGCACTGTGGGAGCCGCCGAAATTCCCTGTCAGTGGGTATGAGTTACAATCAAAGTGGTCTGTCCCCCCTCGAGTTACGGGTGCCTTTTTGACGGTATTGCGTCGTCAATGGGTGGAGTCAAATTGCAAGCTTACTAGTGATGAGCTCCTGTGTGACGCGAATCGCTCGGTGACGGAGGCCGCAGTTGATATGCTGGATCCGGAACCTCCATTGAGCCGGAAGGCAAAGAAAGCCAGACATTATTAATGAATTCTGCACATCTTCCACCCTGTTTCTTTGTATAGTTGCATCCTCCCGTTATTTTTTGGCAATATACATAACCGCAACAACATTTCCGCTTCAGTTGGTTCGCACACATGCGTCGCGCTCCTGGTACACAAAGCTGACCTTACACTTTGTGAGTGCAATGTGCATGTCAAAGGACCATCCTCCTCTTCGAACACGAGAACGATATCTTTTGCATATTCCAGATCGACAAGGTTTTCCTCACAGACCATTTGAACACCAGGGTTTTTAAGATCTTTAAGCGTTCGTTTCGTCATCTCATCGGTGACAAGGTTAAATTGGAATGTAGACGGTTGGCACCCCTGACGGACACCATTTTGTGTACGGAAGCTTTTGGGGAGCTTTCCGTATACTCTCACGTGTCTGTAAGTCTGATAATACAAAGAAAGTATTATGTTCAAAAATGTCCTTGGGCAAGCGTGTCAAGCGGAACAGACCGGTCAACCGATTCGATCGCGCCTTGGAAATCCGGGATTATTTAAATTGTTCATCGTTTGTTCGCATGGCGTTCTTCTAGCCCCAAACGAATTGTGAGGACTTGGCAACCCATACCTGGCCGGAACCCGACTTTCTGTTCTCGAGTCAGTGTTTCACGAGCCACCATAAGACGACGGAACATAAGTGACGTCAGCTATCTCGTTACAACTGGAGTTAAGCTGATCCCCTTGTGGTTGCAACAGTCACCACGAATCCCTTTTTTGAAAACGGGTACTATCATGGACTCCCTCTCCACCTGTCAGTGAAAACCTGCTTTTCCCAAATTCAGGCAAACAGATCAGACAAGCGCTAACTGAGGATTTCGCCTCCGTCTTTGAACAATGCGGATGGTTTTTTTTATCTAGACCAGGAGCTCGGTGGCGCTTGAGAGAACATATGCAGTCATAAACCGATGCCGTAGGGGGTTCAACATTCGCCGTCCAGGGTTTTACATCAACTGTGGGCTCCATATGAATGTAAGCTGATGGCCACGATAGCTTTTGTTAGAAGTATTCGGCCCACCGGCCTAGGCCTTCTTTATGCAAGATGCTCATTCCCTTCTGATCCTTGATGGTTTCGCTAACAGGTGGTTTCCGGGTTCCGCTCGGGCGGATCAAGTGAGATAAGATCCGCGTATCACTGGCATTCTGGGTCTCTTCCATTTCTTTGGCTTTCTGTGTGCACCAGACTTCATCGTCGATTAACACGCTCACATTCACTTGACGTCCAATAATTCGTCGTGTCAAGTTACATTCGGTACAGGGTGGGATGTCTCCTGATTTAAGCAATATCAATTTTTAGGTCTGACATCCAGTGCTTGAATGAGCCTGGTTGGGCCGTGTCGCATGCAAAACTCCCTGCACTGTGCAAAGAGGCGGCAATCTAGTCCCGGTATGCATTCAAATCTGAAGGTTGAGCATTCGGAAGAAACTCTAGAAGACGATTCTGGTACATTTGTCTGCATAAACCCGAACTCTGCATCTCGACTTCCCCCCTATCTAGGTTTGGGCTAACTGGCAGTATCCCGGTCCTCGTACTTCCTTCGGGTGGTATGGCAGCTAGGCACTGAAACGGTGTTAAAGCTGAGCAATTGATTTTTATTTTCATTGTTTTGTGTCAAAAGTGACTAGCTTCTCATTTTATGAGGGATTTGGCGTGTAATTATGAACGGGCGCTCGAGGTCAGTGATGTCCGCTGAGGTAGGAGACGAGTAGGTGATTCGGCCTATAGATACTGTGAACAAACATACTGTTCATCACCAATTAACACCGAATGCTTACTTCATACGCGAGGTTTTCTTTTGGGGATCGTGCTGGTCTTTTGGCGACATTGATATTCTCTCTTTACTAATGCCATGATAACTGGGGCGGGTTCTCAATACCCCGTGTGATTTATGCCGGTACTGTTTAACCGGTCTAAGTTAAGCGGAGTATTGTCCGCACAGTGTCATGGCATGTTTATATCGTTTTTCCAATAAACTTTCAAGAGAATGATCAACAGAGTGATTAACTCGCACATGGAGAGGCTTCTCGACTTTTCAGCTTCACTTACAGGGCGAAACTTCCATGGAAATTTCCAAGCATTCTGGCTAACCCGGCTTCCGGTTCTTAGCTGTATATTCCATCTGCATCAGTATTTTCGGTGTCTTGGGGTCTCCAGTGGCGTGGTTCAATCGGGACACAGACCTTGGAGAAACGGAGGATTGTATGCATATCGTTGGTCTTCGGTATGGATGCGGGGATGTGAATATTCAGGGAACGTTTGTAGACTTAACCCGTATCCACATGAGTACACGTTCCTGAAATTTGCGATCAGATGGCCGCGCGCGTGCAAAATTTGTAGAAACACTGAAGTGCCGAGTAGTTGCACCGCATTTGTCGGGGTTGTTGGCGAAAGGAACACTTTAACGAGTCGAGAAACTGCGTGGGAGCTGAGTTTTCTAAAGTACGATTTTTGTCAAAAGTTGATGTATTTGCGATCTGACTACAAGACTCCCAGCACGCACGATGCCCGTTGTTGCATAAATCTCCACGTCGTAAACTGCCAGTTTGACAAAACTGTTTCGGAGTAAGGGAGGCGGGCAGCTGAACCCTAGGCAAGCCAGCGTACGCCGTCTTGCAAAAACAGTAAAAGCTGTAACATACTCTATCAACGGTCTTCAACGGGAGCGACTTTGCGCTCAGGCTCCCGATTTTGACGTTCCAATCGATAGGACTGAACCAGCAGACACAGGTGGACAGTTTTATTCGATTGGTAAGTTCCAAATGTGACTCGACTAGGACATAGAGTCAACCGGGATGACGTTTCAATCCCGTCCTCAATCGGTGTAGCGCTGATGCCTTATTCGGTCGGTTTAGCGACCTTGTGTCAATACATTGGACATTACGTTTGGGTCCCTTTCGGGAAAATCGCCCGATTAATTGGAAAAAACGACACAGGAATTAAGCGCATGAAGGCCATCAAGGAACGCAGCGGCCACTGGCGCGACAACTACTGGGACTATTGAGACTGATTTTCGTTCCATAATAGAGACTTAAGCAGCCTTAATTAGCATTTTGAGAGATTAGAGTGTTGAGACTGATTTTCGTTCCATAATAGAGACCTAAGTAGCTTTAATTAGCATTTTGAGAGTTTAGAGTGTTCTTAGTTTTTTGAACAGATACAAAGGGGCGTTTTATTTGGATACAAAAGTTTACTTCCGGTGCTCCGTGACTTTCGAGGAATTCCGGATGCACTTCTGCGAATCCAACCCCCATCTATTGATGTCATACGACCAGCGTAACCAGTGCAATTTGCGTCACAAGGTATGAATAATCTTGTGCTGCGTTCTAATGGTCCCGAATTCAGCTAGATTAAGCGTCATTACAATGACAGTTTTCTGGAGCGCGTCTCAATCGTACCTAAGGACGCCTTTGGAACCGGAACTCCCTACGCTGTGGGCCAGTTTCGGAGACTGCAACAGAAACTGCAGTATTAAATGGGTTAATTATGCACTACTTGCGATATTTCAGTAGCTGTACGAACGGATAAATTTGAATAGTTACCCTTAGACGCCATGTTGGCTATTGTCGAATATTTTTTTCATATTGTTAGATCAACGTTGACGTTCTATGGGGAAGTACGTTGTTGAGTCAGCACGAGACGAATTTTTCCGCTCTTTACCGGAAGCTCCTACCTTCTTTAGGCGTTGTTGAAGTGCAGAAGCCCGTCGTTCTCCGCCACTGGAAACCTACTATACTCGTTGATTACATGAAACGCAAAATTGTTTCCGGTTCATACATTTCCAGGTTTTTGGTACCGACTTTGAGTTTGGCGATGACAGTGATGTATTGCTCTCTCTTGATGTAGCGTAACGCCATGTTTCTTGTGTGCGATTACTTTCACCTTTTACTGTTGTCCTGATTGCCATTACTGTGAATACAGTGAAGACTGAATGACATCCTGTAGTGGTTCAACAGCACAAAACAAAAAGTATTTTTAATGTCTTACTACAGAGAAATGAATATATCATCAGGGTACTATAGACAGTCGAAATTTTTGTAACTGTTTTCCAGCACTAGAGAAAAGTGTACTGTCGCTTTACTTTCGGGCTGTCGCCTGTTGAAGAAAGTTGAAGCTATTAATAACGACGGAGTTTCCGATTGGAGGTGTTCGGTGACTTTAAAAATTTGCCCACTTAAACAACTCGCTGTCGAAGTGCGCACTCGGGCTAGGCGTAACACTCAGAGTGCATCGCGTTCAGTTAGTCGTTGGAAGAGTTGTTGAAGATCGCTCTACCAAACGATGCCGTCGTCATCCAGTTTACCGATTCGTTTTGATCGCAAATTTACCCGTATTAGCTAAATTTGGCATTTCAGTCCGTGCAAGTGAGTAACCGGGATTTTCTGCAGTATACAATGAAAACCCAAGTCTACAAAAGAGCGGACATCGAAGTATCTTTTCACAGTATAACTCACCACTTATAAGGTTTTTGAAATTGATCCATTGAGGAATATCACAGACCGTAGTAATTTGTAAATGAGCTTCTTGAAATCTACTTCGATGTCTTGAATATCACTTTGACTCCATTTATCATATGCAGTTGAAGATTAGTATAAATGCGGAATTCGCGTGGATTTCAGTTGAGTCTCTCGCCGACACGGATGTGTTTGTCGGATACCCCTGAAGGGATGCAGGTTCGTTGTAGTGCTAGAGAGTGAAGCTCAGATGCCATTCACCTATGGATACAATAAAGTTACGGAAATTTGGGTTGTAATCGCATGCGGAACAATGAGTAGTAATATGTATTAAGGCTATTACCGTGTGATAATTTGCAGCAATCGGATTGTTTTTACTCTGAGGTGGTTTTCACGAAGGGTGCTTTGTCTGCACCAATAAAGTACACTTCCGAGAATGCGGAATGGTGGCTGTGTAGGGTAGAGCGTAAAGCAGGATTAGTGAAATTCATTCCGTCCGGCCTGATACTGTTTGTAGTCATTTCCGGGGTATCCCCATTTACTGTCTGTTAGATTGACCGATGTGGCAAACATCGGAGGAAGTTTATGCGCATGGCTAATCTGCTTCAGCAATATGCTTCAATAAAACCAGTTTCGCTTGGATTTTACCAGATTTTGGAATCATTTGTTGGAAAAACTGTGACATGAAAAAAACTGTGACCGCGAAAATGGAAAGAAACAATTTCTAATCTTTTGGGGTCTTACCATACCCAGAACAGTAATGCTTTTCGTAAGCGTGGATTGCGTTTTGTAGTGTTTCGGTTGCCATGACATCTACCTCATGAATAATTTGTTATGAGAACGAAGAAGGTAGTGAACAAAGCTTGTTTTCTGTGATTGTTCATCTTGGCTAATACATCACAAATTTATATGGTAGCAGAAATCACGTGGAAAAGGTTAAGATCGGGGCTACATACACTTTAGAGAAATGGAAGTCAAAGGAAGGGGGTTGGGTGAGGGGTAGGTCAATGGGTCA
>NW_008751859.1:721018-769159 GCF_000715545.1 Opisthorchis viverrini | reverse complement strand
AGTCGAACATATGAAGTCAAGTCTAAGCGATCGGATATCGTCAGCGTTTCTAGTGACCCTGCATATTGGGCTTGTTTACGTTCTAGTTCCCGAATATTGTATCGTGTCATTGATTCGGTTTCTGCGTAGCAATCGTGAATAAAAAGTTGGAAACTGATTCTGTTGTACACATTGATTATTCGTTCGTAGCTTTGTCCTGGCTTCCGCAAGTTTCGCGCTGTACCTCAGATACCTCTGAAGTTCCCTTAGCACGCATGGGTCTATTCAGCCGCGTTCCTTTAGCACGCATGGGTCTTTGGATTCAGCCGCCTGAGACCATCCATCAGGTAGATGCAGTCCCCGAGTTTCCGTCAACCTTATGTTCTACTTGAACCCAAATTGGACTGTTTTCGAGAAATCAATTTGGTTTTCACGAGAGACTCAACTGAATCTCTGGATTATGATGTTCTACAACTGAATGTGATGCGGTATGTCAACTCGCGGACTGCGCCTATCTGATAAGCTCTACGAAGGGCGAAACCGGTCGTGGGCTGTCGAAGAGTTTTCAGCAACCTTGTTAGTAGTTTCCTCTATGAAAATATACTGCGATATCCGAATATCGTGCCAACTGCAGCATGAGGTGGCCTGTGTGCAGCACATTCAGTTGTAGAATCCCATGAACAAGAGATTCAGTTGAGTCTCTCGTGAAAACCAAATTGGTTTAGAAATGAGTACAGTTCTTGAAGACGTAATCATCTTGGCTTCCAGATATCACAGTGTTGTCATGCTGATCAACAGTGGTCCTCCGCATTCGAATGCACGACACCAATAGTAAGGCAAGCTTCTGTCCGGCATTCGTGTACACCCATGAAACACCCAGTCGTGGTTCCCAACTGGACACACTGTCGATATTTCGGTAGTGTACATGTATGAATCACCCGTATAATTTATTTATGTTCCTATTAGAGATACAATGACTGATTAACCGGAGTGAAACCTATAAGGTTTCCCTGAGATAAAAATGCATGTAACAGATTACAGTTGCGTGGTTTTTCGAGCCTTCGAGAGCGACCCAAGGGTGCAAACATGATTTTACGAATATACCTTCGGAGATAGCAGGTGACAATTTTTTTATACCACCTAATCTGGTAGTCGTTAACAGATTAACATCAAGTTGACAGTATCCTGAAACACTTTTCGGGGTATGTCGACTGATTTTTATTTCACGTTTTAGATACAGAAATCTAGTCTCATCACGTGATTGAGAAATTAGGCTAGATTACCAGTCATGCAAATGATCAATAACCGAGCGCCTAAGCACACAATATACTCAAGTCGTCTTTAAATTGATTGGATTCAGTTATGAATGAGCTCACAGACCATTGTGCACTTCATATTTCACTTACTACCAGTGGGCCACGTGACCACTTCTTTGTGCCGAGTATTAAGTCACCAGTTCAACTAGAGAGAATCAGGTGTTCTTATCAGAAATAACCGGCTTTTGACAATCCCGGTTTAAAACCAATTGTTATGCCAGACGATGTTTGTATCTTCCGATTTACGAAAGAGTTTGCCCCTTTTGGAAACTTGTATAAATATTCCGGTGCACTTTTAGGGTTTGTATGCCAGTTTGTCAATCAACCCATTGGAAAATCTTGCACGACGTGGACGAATCGGCTCCTCTAATGAGAAGTAACTATCCATAGTGAAACAGTTTGACGTCACAGTGTATTGCTTGATGAAACGTTCATTAATATGCTGTTTGACTGCCAGATGAAGCGAGCTGCTTACGGAAGAGCTATGGGGAAACTTTCCTGTAAAACTACGGAAAGAACTGCTGCAGGTATTGCATCGCATTTCCCGAAATTTCTCATCCAATACCTGCAGGTCACACCGGGACAAAAAATGGGACAAAGGCTGCTAATCAGACGGCTACAAGACATCCATTTGAAGCTAAACATCCCTGCTTTGCATCAATAATGTTCTTATCTAGCAAACCTGAATCAATTGGTAGACCTTCCTGTACTAGTCCTGTTTGGAGCAGTTTGCTCTAAGATTATTATGAGATTTGTTTTTCTAAAAGTCACAAGAGGGATTTTTTTATATCACACTGTACTGTGCTTTTCTTCCTTGAATTGTTACCTCCAACTTCGTAGATTTTATTCGGCCAAACTTCAGAAAGTACAACCGATTTAATTACTTCCAACCAACCCCCATGATCTTTCTTCAAGCAAGTCTGGTTTTAAGATAATAAGGTAAGACTGAGTAACTGATTGGACAGAACTGCTGTTCGGCTAATTTTAATACACTTTTTTCTTCACATAATCTGCACCGTTCAGTTTTTTTTCTAAGAGAGATTCCGACAGTGGTTATTCTGTACTTTGATGCACCCAGACGGTCAGCCTCCCGCTATGTTTGACTATATTTTATTTTTAAAAAAATAATATCACCTTTCCCGACACAGCGTAGTTGCCAGTCGGGTATAATTTATTGAACACACTTCACTATGTTATACCGTCTGCGGCGAACTTCAGTGAACAGACAGAACATTGCTAAAGGAAACTTAGATTTAATTAAGGCCAATTGACCACAACAATGAATAGTTAAGTAGGGACGAGAGTATGCGTTCAAAGTTCTAGGGAAATGTCAACCTTCAGTTAACTGTATACCATGAATCCGAAATCTACACAGTTGTCTAACGCCTGGTACGGACCGCCATTTCTGTCCAGTTGACAGAACACTGGTCAGTGGGCAGAAGTGGAACACTAAAACGCTTGATCACCTACAAAGATATGGAATTCTAGGTTGATTAGAACCATGCTCTCCGAAGCTGTTAAAATGAAGAAAATCGTATACTGAGCCACACATCACTTTTCAACTAAACTTGGGGCCTTAGTGTCGATGTCTGGAGCATCCACCACCGTCTTCCATTCTCATTGTCATGACCATTCTATAAGACAAAACATACCCACACTCGGTAAGATTTACACAGAAGAGGACTTGCTGAGTAAGATATCACCAACTGATGACTATCCAGAACGGTTCGTCCGAAAATATATTCTGATAGAACCGGCCCAGTTTTTTTGTAATTGCGTGGTAGGAGGTTTCCTTTTGAGTAACATTCTACGGGTGAGTGCATAATACTACACAACCTCTTCGAACCTAATTGTCCTACCACTCAGCTACGGATGATTGATTCCAGTGTAGCCTGATGAATAGCGAGGATCCATCGCCTATATCTTTTATGTGTTAGTCGCAGGGACACTCATTTGGTAATAACAGGCCAGGATCTCTTTCAAAGTAAAGACGAGTGTTTCAACTTAGTTGAAACGCGGAATAGGAAAACAATGATCAACTTATCGGTTAAGCACTCAGACCTCACCCAACCTCAAAAGCTGCAAGGTGCCCTTCCAACACATGTTCATTTTGACTCTGTACGTAGGACTCGTGCAGCGAAATCAAGTTTCTGTTACGCAACCGAACGTCACAAATGCTAGGATTCAGAGAAACAACGTGGACTGAGGTGAATGGACTCAGTCAAATATCTGTATGTAGGCAAAAGTATGCCATCTACATTGACAGTGTCCTAACTTTGAATAACGTTGTTTGGCTTTCTTCTCTGTGCTCCTAACTTTGAAATGTGTCTGGAGAATTAAAATAAACGGAGGACCTTCCTACCGTTTTATGGAGTCAGTCAAACGGGACTCAATGCTTCAAGTTTGTCGACGGTTAGGAAAATTCCAGTACATCAAATGCACCAGACAACACGTTATGCAGCCAATGCTAAATGGTGAAGTCTTATTTCTGAAGCATTACCTGACTGTGAAAATATTCAAATGGCTGGTAGAAGCTCTTCGACAGCCCACCACTGGTTTCATCCTTCTTTGAGCTCAATCGGTGGCGCAATCCGCCAGTTTCCACCAGTTTGGTACTCTACTTCAACCCAAACGGGACGCCTTTTATCAACTGCACTCACTTGCAGGCTAGTTTGGTTCTAACGATGGACTTAAATAAATTCCATCTGCGTCTCTCGCTTTGAGTAATGCGCGATCAAGAAAAAAAGGCGATAACTCGAATATACTACTAACTGAATCATGAGACCACATGTGTTCAGCATATCAAGTTTAGGAAGGGCATAAACGACAGATTCACTTGAGATTTGATCTCCCGGTAACAGAAAATTGGCGTGCAGATGAGATATTTTGTGAATTCCGTCGAATTTTTGATTCAAACAGGAAAATCTAAATTCTGAGGACCCAACGTTGTGATTATCATCATCCGTCCACTTTTGCTCGTGCACATCTGAACCGCGCGCCATACAGCACTTGGGTGGCTACTTGTCCACTCCAAAGATTTCAGTCTTGATCACTACAGTACTTATTGTTTCAGGTGGCAATTCAGCTTCCCCTTGCACGTACAGGTACCAGAACAGAACTCAGTGTCCTCTTGCGAGTACATCGTTTTTAGAATTCATCCTACTTTGCTGGTTCCAATTCCTAGTTGGCGAAAACTCTCTCTCTTGTGTACGCCATTCGCTTGACAGGCTTGGTAACCTAGTCGGGAGCGCTATGAGTTACTAGTGCCGACCAGCTTTCCAAGTAGTTCATTTTGGGTAATTGTCACACGGCTTGACATTTGGCCATGTGAGCATGAGTTAGACCATTCAGCACTTTTGAAGTACATTCAAATGATCTTCCTGAACACAACTAGCACAGATGCTTCCATTTTGTACACGTTCCGACAGCGAAAAGTTACACTTCGTATGATTTTCAAAATTGTGGTTTGTAATCAAGGTGACTTGCTGCGGTAGTGAAACCCCTATCAAGATTAACGTGACAGAATAGTGTCTCTAGCACCGATATTTATTCATATGCATAGCAGCGACACTTTCACTGCATGAGGAAATTTGCCCAGTTTTTTTTTAATTTTAAACACAATCCGCACAGGTTTCAGGAGACTTGTGGCCAGTTTTCAACTTCCAGTCAAAACGCACCGCCCACCCCCGAAACCTGGACTGACAACAATTTAGGTGACCATTCGACCGGGTTCTTGAAGCTTCCGCGAAGAAACTCGGGTGAATAGTGTTCGTGTTGAGCAACAAACATTATGTCCGATTGTGCTTTTTATTTCTCTTTCATTGCTACTCCATATTACGAGTTATGATTGTTATAGGACAATGATCTCTTCAAGTGAAGCTGATGGGTTACCTAGTAACCCAATTATTCTCTCTATATGAATCACCAGTTTAAAAACGTGTTAAAATTGTGTACACGCTTTCCGACCTAAAACATGTCATAAATTAGTTGAGCAGGTGCAACTGTTTTATCCGCTAGCTTATTTTCTTTTGGCTGGCTGCTCCGTTTGTCTTGGCCCAGTATCCAGGATGACGTCAGATTGAGTTTGCATTTTCACACTTACAACAACCTCTGCGGTAAAAAATCTTGGTTCGTTTTCCTGTCCGCTTTACTATCTACTGAGTTTAGTTCATCTTGCAGTCTTCAGCTGGAATTTCTACACTCACGTAAATCAAAGCGCTTACGCTGATTAAACAGTCCGTTTTTCGCTTCACACCTACATGCTTGTACGTTTCAGTTAGGTTGGCTTACAGTTCGTCGTTCTTTTTCCTTCACACAACCTGAGCTATGAAACATACTCCAAATGAAGTAAATTTTCAATAGTAATTATAGTAAAGCGGATAGTTTTAGTGGTTACGGAACTTTTCTTCGAGTGTTGATACTTATCACTGTTGCAGGTTGCGTGACATTCACATCATCCCCGTTTGAACAGTCGTGCTCCTGTGTTGGCATAATTGTTCTGCTGGGTCTATACCAAAGGGTGAGGGAGCACTGGACTTGAGTTTCACTCTTATTTGAGTTTATCGGCGGTACATATCCTTGGTTGTGTCGGGATTTGAACTTCGGACATCTGAAATGCGAAGCCAGAGTGTTAACAGTACCCAAAAAGCGCACGCTAGATGGTCCGACGTGTCTGAACGGGCGAACGCATTCACGCTTGACCGTTGTGATTGGTATGCCCGACTCCTCGAACGATGACCCAGTAATCGTCCTGGTTGTGACGATCGACTGGCACGCTTGTCAGCGAATTCCTGACAGGTAGCGCCACAGACATTTGAAATCAGCTGGAAAATTTTTTATTTTTGTTGAGTGTTTGTGGGATATGTAGTGTGCTTTCTTTTGCCTTGTGGAAAAAGATGGTATTCAAATAAGCGTTGCAATCATTCGGCTGATTTGACGTCTCAGAAGATATTTTCATTGACTCGGTGTTAAAAAACATGCAAGACTCTCCACTAGGGAGGACGCTCCTTGTGCGCAGAAGAGCATGAAATAGAATGTGTATTAGGCTAGAACAGAACCGCTTGACTGATGGATGGTCCATATATTTTCAGTAAAAGGACAGTATACAGTAATCGTTTATTGTTTAAACACATTAGGACGTTTCTTGTTTCCAAACGGTAGGTGGAAATTCAAGGAAATTCCATGGTTTCCTCTTTTGGCAAGATCTTCTTACCATGTGATACTTGTGCGAATCGTCGCAAAAAATTTGGGGATCGAAAAAAGCTTACGAGTTTACAACGTGCGTCATTAGTGCAGATGGTTTATGGTTAATTTGGCACGTAAGAGGAAATCTGTTGGAAATACGACTGGCAAGGTATGAGCGTAATCAGTTCGCAGATTTTACCAACCTCTATAAGTATTTGACTATGATCAGGCTATGACCTTTGTCCTTCCGGGACAAACCATCGCTCTTGTTTAGAGGGTGGCTTTCAGTGTGCTTCGCGTTTATTAGGTACTCTATGTACGTAGACGTTGATTAAAACCAGCGATGCATACTGTGGCGCTTTTTAAAGTTTGTAAAATGTATATTTTTTGTCGAACCATCCTTCAGGAGGATTTTCAAAGAAAATGAATGGTTTCTTTTTTGAATAAATGCTACTCACATGGATAGTGAACAACAGTCCGTCATGGGTTTCGTGATCCTTCTTGCTCACCAGATGGGCACAGTCACCGAATTTTCGTTAATCTAATGCTCTACGTGAACACGAATAAGGCTTACACTGAAGACGCATTCATTTGTGCGGTAGTTTCGCTTCAACTGGAGACTCAACTGAACTCAGTTGGATCTGTCATTTATGAGTGGTGTCCCCTAAAGAAAGTATTAGACTATACCTCGGATAACGTGGCAAATGAAGTGTTTGAACAATCTCTTAAACAAGGGCTTAAGCTGAGATTCAGCCGAACTTTCCGTCAGAACAAACTTAGGTCGCAAATGAGCGTATGTCGTGAAAAACTGTAGGTATTTTCTCTCGGTGGTTTACGCGAAACAGGTCAGGTGATAGGTTAGTATGACAAGCCGGCATTCGAACTGGATTTGCCGGTCAACCGTGGTCAAACTACTGAACGTCTGGGCTCCAGACGGGTTTGTGCAGACCGAATATCACATTGGCCTATGTGTTTCGCGCTCCGATTCATTATCTATAGCCGGCAGAAGTTTCACAACCATTAAACATTGGGCTTGCACGGCATTCTTTTGGCGTCGGAGCGTTTCAGAGGGAACAAACAACGATCTAACCTGTGTCGAAATGGTATACGGAAAGCCTCCGTACATGAAGTTGTTAAACAGCAGCTGAATAGAGCTGGGATAAGGTCATAACCCTGCTTCGCCCTGGCATTGAATAAAGTCACTGGAGATAGTTGCACACTTCCGCATTCAAGCTTTCATCTCAGTATGAAAGACCTTGAGGTGGCTGACAATAAGCACAGACAATGCAGCTTTCATACGACAACCCGTAGAGATTCTCTTGCGACTGGAGAAAAGGCTTACTTTTATTGAGAGGTAAATTCCGTTCACGAGATTACTCCCGGACTTGTCTTGCAACGGTAGTGAAAACTGTCAATATTCGATGGTTTCGAAATCCAGGCCGCTCTTCAATAATCTATTCGACAGCATATCACTGCTGTGATCCAGTGAAACTGTGGAAAAAATAGGCCTTCTAGCCACTTTTTGAAAGCGATCGTGGGCTTTTGAAAAGTTTTTAGCAATCTTGTGAGTAGCTTCCATTAGTGCTGTCATATCTCTGTGACATTTCGAATATCGAACCAAATGTTTTTGTATAGCAGATTCAGTAGAAAAGCATTATAAGTGGGCGATTCAGTTGAGTTTTCCCAAATACCAAATCGATATTCACATGTACGTATTTATCGATACATATGGTCTCATTGAAAGCAAACATACTGGAAGCGAGCAATTTTCTAGAGCGAACTGAGTGATTACTTAGCATGTTTGCGCATAAAAGTTGTGAATCAACTAAGTGCACTGAAATAGAGGAACACTCATAGTACAACGAAAATCCGTTTGATCCAGTTGAGTCACAGATGACGTACGACTTGACTAGTCTGATGATAGACTCTGGTTGTAGAACGAAAGGTTGTAGAACAAAAGGTATGTACAGTGTGCCGTCATTCAGATAGGAGGATGCTGTGCCGTCAGGTGTGTCTTAAAAATCGGCTTTTTGTTGTCATGACCATCAAGGATAAAGTAAATTTGCTGATCCGATTTATAAGGACGAGGTAGACGAGGTCACTGTTAACAAAATGATGTGAACCAGAGTTCGTGTCCACCTAGTTTCACTTGATTTGTTTGTACGTCATTATTCAGCGATTGGTGTGCGCCGTCCACAGTTGTTGATTAATGAATTCATTTATTTGCGGCCCACGTGACGCGAACTGCTTTTGACAAGACCATCTGAAGGATGTCATTTTGTGCGAGCTGTCTTCTTCTGTTGCTGTTGAAAACCAAAAAAACCGATTACGCAAATTTGAGTGCAGTGCGTCTGGCATTGCTTCAGACATCTTTGTAGGCACAAGAAGCTCCTCTGTCCGATAACAGTAGCGACAGCGTGAGTATTTTACCTCAGCCGACACAAATTAGCTGATATTTCGCTCATATCTGAAACATTGCTTGTCATTGACTAATAAATCGCATTCATCCAGTTGATGGCTGAATCATTCAAATGACGTTTTGGGCGTTGCGAAACCTTTCAGAATGCAGTTGATTGCCTGTTAGTTGTCTGCGTACGCTTACCGTATGAAAGACAAAGCGCCACTGCCTAGCGTCTTAAAATTTCAATGTTGGAAACCTAGCAGGAGTAGAAAAAACAAAAGGGGACCATATCAGCGTTTCACATACTATGCTCAACAAGAAGCCGAAAACCAATGCATGATTTGAGTGTTCACAGTCAGATAGGTCCTCAATTCGCTTCTAAAAGATTCACCCGGTTTAGAAATCAACCTGGAAGGTTTCTGTTCAGCTTACGGTCGGTCGAGATGACAACATCTTGGGTGAGCATAGACAGCTCACCGGCGAGCCTGCTGGTAACTAGCAGATATCAAACAGTCCCTGACCACGTAGAAGCGTCATTGGACGCCTAACTTCATTGTGAATATAACAATCCACGCACCGCCTCTACCTCACGCGTCCAGTCACATGAACTATGACATTACCTAAGACCCTCCCAAAGCACCTTAAAATTTCTGTTCACCAAAATTCTAGCTAAAAGAACGTTTTGCCGGCACGTTACGCGGTGCGGGTACTTACGTAATCCTAGAGATATCCATGGCCAAATCCCTGCTCACAATTCTGCCGACAAAAAAGGCACATCACCATTTCTTTCAAAGACGTTCCGATTATTTTCACAGTATCTTTTTGGTAACGAGGTTCGACAGGATCAATTGAAAGATTTTTGAGGGAATAAGTTTGTGGGAATGATTGTGACCAGGTAGAATTTCCTTGCCTCCCGATCTGCGGATGTTTGTCGTATGCGTACATTCTTGGCCTTCTGTGGTGCGGCATCGTCCTTCTTGAACCAAAACCTGTTCATTTGGCTCGTTTCTACAAGCTATGGAATGGCTTGGTTTTGCACTAGTTCTTTGTGTGTTCGATCCACCAGGGCTATGGTCTAGACACAAACAGCGGTACCCACTGACCATGGTGTCCTGATGGAAGTGAAGGCCCTGTGATTTCGGTGTCTGAATACCTATTCAACTAGTCAACTTAGCCCTACGTTTAACGCAAGAAGATGTGACTTCAAACTGTGCCGAAACTCACTTGTGCGCATCTTACTGACCGGTCAAAGCAGGCCTGAAAGTCCGCCAAGTTTCTAGGTTGTCCCATGCCGATTGTCGTAGACTGATGCAGAATAACAAGCTTTGTCTTCAGCGCTTCTACATGGAATAAGGTTTGTTCTTAGATCCAGGCGGTTTCTCGATATACTTCTCTCAAATTTTTAATCGGTTTGTGAGGAAATCCACACCATACAAACTTTGTTTGTAGAAGCGCGTTGCCTGTGTTGCATACGCTGTCAATGCATCCCTATTTCGCTACAACTTTCATTCAATGGCCTTTTGTTTACGGACTAACCACGCTACATAGAAAGCAACATAGACTTTACTCGGCCTTCAAGTGTGCACTGAAACCGGCTCACTATGAAGGATCAGAACTCCCACAGTTGCTTCTTCCATCTTCGATGTCATCAGTTCCAGCCACGAATATGGCTGTGTCAGCTTTGTTTCGTGACATTCATAGAATCATCGGTCGTATCATGTCTGTCTCGCCCGCACAGGGAACAGCATGGTGGAGCACCGTTCAGGTTTCTGAAGCCTGCACATAACTGCCATACTAGCACCCTGTCAGGTTTGACCCGGCGTTGCCAAAATAGGTTTGCCGTGGTTATCTGACCTCGTTTCTAGCCACATGAGAATATACACACAGTGTGTTTCAGTGTACGCCCCGGAGGGGATCTGTTATCGGGAAATTTACTGATGTTCAGCTTCTCTTCAAAAATGTACGTGACAAGTGCAAAGGACCAGCTTCACCAGTACATTCAAGAGCAGAAGTAACTAAAATATTAACCAATCATCAACTGAGACTCCTCGAATAACTTGCGATAACTTGCTGGAGAATGGCGCGTACGTGGGCTCTCTTCTATGCTTTTTTCAGACTTTTCTTCCCCACTAAACAAACGAACACTTTTAACTAATTTTTTTGTTTTCTCAGCTTTGTAAGACTGGACGGAATGGGTACCAAACCAGCATTATTTCTCAGACATTCGTGGTTAAAATACGCTCTTAAGCCTACCTGAAAGGAAGAAGGTCTTCGTTGCGGAGTTATTTATTAGAAAATGCCAACTGACCGGTTACAGACTATTGGATAGTGAAGTGAAACTCTCATGAGCATCTTGTTTAAAAAACTGAACATCCATCTTCTCTTGCGCGCGTCTTCCTGAGCTTTCCTAGATATAAATTGATTGTTGCTCAGTTCCAAGAAAATGCTACAAAGCAACTCCATAAATGCCCTTTTCAAGAGACGCAAGGCAAATTTACAAGAAGGAAACATACTACTCGCATGCTTGCCCATCAGTAGTATCACCGTTAAACCAGTAGCCAATCACAGAAGAACAATGAATGTCCATAACGAAAATAACTGAAGGTGCTGATTTCCAACCAGGTCACTGAAGATTCAATTCCTTGGATATATGGCTAGGCTTATTTCCAGATGACCGGAAAGGCAAAATTTAATTTTCTGCCTCCCCTGTATTAAGAAAAGCAACATAAACCGGTCGAGCAGGGTGGCTGAAAACGACTGTGGGGGATTATTTCAACATTCTGAATATAGTTTGCCAAGTACGCTCAAATTCAGCAGTTGGTACACGCATGAGTTCTTGCATCGCACCCGCGAACTATTCAGAAACATTCCAGGATTATATGCTAGAAATAGCTGTGAAAAATTCGTCCGCAGCTTTTTAGCACCCACTATCCCGTATTTTGTAAGTAGCACACATCTAAATCGTCTTTAAATCCGCGCTAGTGGGCAAGCTCGATTTATACGCGCGAGTTGTTTGGCTTATGGGTGAATTAAACAATCACGGTGTCTGCTTATATGAGAATTGGACGTCGTTCTTCAGAGTTACGCACAGCGTGGAGCTTGGGTGACGCGCACCGTCTCGGCGTCAACTGGTAAACTGCAGTCAGATTAGACCGTCATTAGTCATATTAGGACTGTTTTTTTTTGTAAGCAAACGTCAAGGCCAAATGCTGGAGTTCACGGGCGGAACATTCGGCAATCAGTATGGGAAAAAAGGAGAGAAAAAGGTGCAGAAATTTTTTTAACGCTTTCGATTGTTTCGAAGCATGTTTACCACTCCTTTTCCACTCATTATCCTTAATGGATCATGTGGCCACAGGAAATGTGTAGTTGACTTTACACCTCTAGGTAGACGTTCAGCTCGTCCCTAGTTTACTGGTGTACGGCCTAATCAATCAATAGACGTTGTTTTTAAAATGGCGAGTAAAATCCGGTGTTGCAAGATGCTCTGCACGAAATCTGACCATGAAATAATCCTAACCTATGAAGGAAATGGCTGTTTTATAGTGATCATGAAGATTTTCCGTCACCTTGACTAGTCACTACCGTTTATGACGCTCAGTTCAGACGTTTTAAATGACTGTGCTCAGTTCTTGTTGAACTGTGTATGAACGAAAGTCTTCAACAAAAGGGAGCCGATGAGTAACAACTAAAGTCACATAAGCCTTACGAATTTCGGCATCCAGTTTTTATGTTCATGAGGACATGTATGATGTATTTCGCTATTTGACCAAATGTGAAGCTTCAGCTATCGAAAGAGAATAAGAACGAGAGAACTTGCCATTACTGTTCACTCCGTGCTACATAATACAGCGACTGTGTGAAGGTCAGTGATAGATTGCGGGCACGCTCTCCACACAAAAAAAACAGCGAACGACTTGTCCGTCACATTTTGCCCAAAATCATTTTGCTAAACGCTTTATGGGTGTTAGAAGCAGACAGGTGGAATTTACCGGAAGCCATTCTCAGTCGTTCCGATCAATAGCTCGTAAGCTGTCGTGCTTCTGTTTTTCGATGGGTAGCGAGTGATACCATTGTTTGGTTCTGTGTAAGCTAGCCACGTGGCTAATGATCGTATTTGACCGAAATTTACTGATAAATATCCCTCCCTGTTTTGTGTACACTGGTACGAAACTAAGCTTATTTGCTGAATTCAGTGCAACCTTTATTTAGATGCTAAAAAGGTTGACCGAAACTCGGAAAATGTACCTACCTGAGGGGCTCCAACAAGTACTCAATCTATCGTGATCTGTAGAAGGGTTTTCGGCAAATGTTCGAGTAGATTTCTCCCCGAAAATAAACTATGGATTTGCACCCACTTGACGTCAGTTGCCTTTAAAAAATGCTGAAATTTTCGCGCCGCTGTGTTATAACAACTCCCCTCACACTACTGTTTTGTTCTTTGATTAGCCGTCCACGTTAGCAGTCTTCTATCTCCTCCACTTCCGAATGTGGGAGAGAAAGGGCTATTTTCTACGGGATTTCGGGGGTCGTTTTCTGGTGGGCAACTAGATTCAGCTGATTCCGGTGCACGAAAGGCTGATACTCAGTGTTTTTTGGTTTCTGTTCCACACCTTTCACTCGGAAATGGTCCATTCCACAGTGTTTGGCTCGAACATTTGATCACATGGTCTGTCTGGGCAGTCAGACAAAACTGAGGGTGTAGAAACAAGTGGAGAATTTGTGGTCTAAGAATGCGCTTGTGCTTCGCTACTGCTTCGAGTGGACTTTGAACGGAAGGTCACCGGCGGGACAGCATGTATTAGGCGCATATAAGATTAAAAAAAGCAGACAATTTGTTCGACGTAATGTTGGCAAATAATCGGAAAACGTGCAAGCATCATTTCCATAAATAGTAGCGTCTGGTAGGCGCGGTGTATTGTCTTTGGCAAACCGCATTATTCAACCGCCAAGTGCACATGAACTCTGATCCCGCAAACCAGGAAGGCTGGAATGAACAGCTTTTGTATCATACCGGACAAAACCTAAAGTAGGGCGCTTGGTGTCAGTGGGAATACGAATACCCGTGGCCCTCTGTCAAGGAGGCCACGCCCAAAAGACTTTGCTACTCATCGCAGATGAGCAACTACCTAGTGAAATTGTGTTCTGCCGGCGCTGTCAACATATTATTATCATTGCAGGTGCCAAAACACGCGTCACTAAAACGACTCCGTCCACACAATGTGGAACAAGTCCTTTTGATCGCTGGCGGGCCAAGACGGCCTAGTAAGTTGTGCGTACTTAGGCATAGGGTTCCAACCAGGATTGTTATGGGCGAGCAGGAGTACGACACAATGACTCCACACCTAAGAGATGTTTTGCCAATTATTCTGCTTCCAGAAGGGCTACTCATATAATACGCGCATGTTTTTTATCGCCCTAGTGGCACAAAGGTAAGTCACGTGGTTTCCGCGTTCTTGAACTTACATTCTCACCCATTTGTATTTTTAGGCCTCAACGGAACCTAGATCAACGTGAGCTTGCCCAGGAGAGGCCACTTCGCAGAAGGGCTTACAGTGCGCATACCCTGCCAAATATCTATGTAACGTTCTAACGATTTTGTTGCCCGGAGGGCGATTCAACTCTCCTCCAAGAGATATCACACAAAACCCCACATGTATCATCAAGGAAGCGATAACCAGTCTGAATACCACCCCCTGGCTTGGTCAATCTAGTCCCTGGTTCAACAAATGTTAGGTTCCACCTCCTAACATAATTGACAACAGCAAGGTTATAACTAACTCTAGTGGATCCTCCACTAACACAGCTAGATCCTTTGGGGATTTAGCGCGAAGCAAGGAGCGTTGGTCTGACTATTCCTGAATAGCATTAAAAATGACTGATGACACGCGCCGCCACATGCTAGCACCTCTTTGCCCTCCTCAGTTTCGGGCACTGAACCGTTAGAAACAAGATTATACACGACCCATGTAATTGGTGTTCACTGCTGGGAACAGCGCTACGGTGAAGCCTGCATTTCATCTGAGACTTAATGCTGCGTTAATCAACAAGTACTCACGTCAGTTTTCTGATTTGAAGCCTCCTCCACCAAATGATTGGTCGCCTGATCAACAAGGTGTCTTGCTTCATCAAGATTTGTACATTTATCCGGCTTGCCGAAAAAGACCAGTGCGCTTTTGCGGCAAGATTCACTTGCCGGCTTTTTTCCGTGGAGCTTACGAGTAATAGATAGAGTGTATTCCGGAAAATAGGCTTGCTCGCACATGAGGAGGTGTATATTCTCACGCGTCTGTGCACCAGTGGATGGCCAAATTTGTTACTTTGGCAAACAGTGTGAAACCAGACTAGCCGTACGAGCTTTTAACTCCAAAATTAAAAAAAATCCGCTCCGTTTTGACTTCAACCGCACAAAGTATGACGTCAGCCGTCAAGATAATCACCTCAAGATCAGTAGAACAAATCCTTCTGTTTTCACCAATGGTGAGGGACTTCTCATCGCGGTAGACCCGTAAAATGAATGAAGTCGCTCAGCTCCCCTCTCTGAATACTGGACAAACAGGATATTCGAGCGTGAGTGTAAAAGCCAAAGAAGATAGAATACATGACTGTTCAACCTCTCTTGGATAAGCACTTTTCTCAGTTTGACCGGATGCTACGCGAGCGTCGATCATGAGATCAGAATGTGTGCCATTAGGCTAGCCTCGTAACAACCATTGTTTGCTAGGTCACGAGGTCACGGATGGATCTTAGACTCGATGAGCATATCCTCTAACTGGCAATTTTGATTTCCCAAGCCAAGGAGTATGAATCCGTCAGTGACCAATGCGTAGTCGTGGACTTAGGACGGTGTGCCAGCTTGCTCAGCGTTGATCAGCATCCAGGCGTCTCCGTACGTAGAGGTTAGATAGAAGACGTTATTTCCCATAAAATTTTCATTATATTTCACATTTCTACGGAAGCCACTCATTCCTATTGGACGGGGATACTGTTATTCGGGGAGTGATTTTACACCCGAAAAACGGTGAAATCTTACATTTTGAAGGGGCCGTTCAAAAAGTGCTAGGTTAGGGAAGCAAATACGCTCATTTGCATACCAGTCTGATTTTCACGGGAAACTTACCTTAACCTGTCGCCTGTCATCAACTGAATGTACTGAGCAAAGGTCATTTAATGATTTATTTGGTATGATATTCGGAATATCTTTATAGAGGAGACTATTCACAAGGCTGCTGAAAACTTTTCGGAGGTCCACCATGGGTCTCACCGTTCTCGGACCCAAGAAGCAGACTCATTTCCAGAATTTTTGTCAGCATTGTGTTCTACGCGAGCCCCAACTACACGGCCAAATAAGCTTGTTTGCGTGCCAATTTTGCGATTCTGTGTGGGTGAATATTGCAATATTACGATTTACTGAAAAGATTTTTCCTTTTTAGAAGGCTAGTTTCTCGGGGCGACTTCATAGACCTGGCTGAAGGCGGGCTAATTTGCAATTTGATTTGTTCTAGGAAATAGTCTTCTAATGAACTACGTTTCATGAGTCGAATGCAGTAGTCTTTTTGGTACAAGGTTTTTATTAAGGACGAGATTTTACAAAGGTGGACAGTCAAAATGGCTTCAGCCCCTGAAGCTCGCTGTAGCCCACAGTTGGTAATGTGTTGAAAAATATTGGTAGCTCGGGTGGGTTTATTGGTTCTTGATCAAGTGGCCGATGTTGGCAGATATCCTCTAACTGGCAATTTTGATTTCCCAAGCCAAGGAGTATGAATCCGTCAGTGACCAATGCGTAGTCGTGGACTTAGGACGGTGTGCCAGCTTGCTCAGCGTTGATCAGCATCCAGGCGTCTCCGTACGTAGAGGTTAGATAGAAGACGTTATTTCCCATAAAATTTTCATTATATTTCACATTTCTACGGAAGCCACTCATTCCTATTGGACGGGGATACTGTTATTCGGGGAGTGATTTTACACCCGAAAAACGGTGAAATCTTACATTTTGAAGGGGCCGTTCAAAAAGTGCTAGGTTAGGGAAGCAAATACGCTCATTTGCATACCAGTCTGATTTTCACGGGAAACTTACCTTAACCTGTCGCCTGTCATCAACTGAATGTACTGAGCAAAGGTCATTTAATGATTTATTTGGTATGATATTCGGAATATCTTTATAGAGGAGACTATTCACAAGGCTGCTGAAAACTTTTCGGAGGTCCACCATGGGTCTCACCGTTCTCGGACCCAAGAAGCAGACTCATTTCCAGAATTTTTGTCAGCATTGTGTTCTACGCGAGCCCCAACTACACGGCCAAATAAGCTTGTTTGCGTGCCAATTTTGCGATTCTGTGTGGGTGATTATTGCAATATTACGATTTACTGAAAAGATTTTTCCTTTTTAGAAGGCTAGTTTCTCGGGGCGACTTCATAGACCTGGCTGAAGGCGGGCTAATTTGCAATTTGTTTTGTTCTAGGAAATAGTCTTCTAATGAACTACGTTTCATGAGTCGAATGCGGTAGTCTTTTTGGTACAAGGTCTTTATTAAGGACGAGATTTTACAAAGGTGGACAGTCAAAATGGCTTCAGCCCCTGAAGCTCGCTGTAGCCCACAGTTGGTAATGTGTTGAAAAATATTGGTAGCTCAGGTGGGTTTATTGGTTCTTGATCAAGTGGCCGATGTTGGCAGTTGTCTTGCAGTTGAAGAATACAATATCTCGGTGATAAAACCTGAAATCGGCGAAGATACCGACGCGTAATAACCTCAAGATCTATGGTGTGCAGCCATGCAATCGATTCCGAATGTTACGCAATGGACTAGCCGACGTCTGTCTATAGCAAACAGATCAGTAGTTCCACTGTTGCTTATGCAAGTCTTAGTTCGCTGATTTGAATGATGTGTGAAATTTGGTTTTGGTTGATTTTGAGTGGATTTTGGCCAAACTTGCGGTGAGATTTAACCGTACCGGTCGTAGTAGTATCGATTTGTCCGACTATGTGACCCAGCTGTGCACTAATGATGTCTCCTCGTATGGTGACGAAACGTTTGCAAGCCAATTGCCAAGCTCGGTGAACAGATCAACAGCCGCCTGATCAACAACCTGTAATCCAGAGTCCAAAACCAGAACATAGTATAATGATGCTCCACCACCACGTGACACCTGAGCTGACACTAGATTTACTGATATTAGGGTTGCGTTTCATTGCTAAGAAAGTGCGGACATGAGCATGAGCCCCTAGTGCAGCTTCAGTTTGCTTCTATAAAGTGATGGCTTCCTAACTTTTATCAGGCTGACGATTTTTGTGAAAATGAAATAGTCATTATAAGGGGACGTTATACTGCATATATATGTAGGTACATACATCTATTGAATATGTTATGAAAAAAGCAGTGCATCACTGGATTATTGCCAAATTTTCAGTTGCGTACATTATTCTTTGCCAGTACGGTTGGCAGACGGGGTCCAACTAAGACTAACTAAGCCGTTCCACGCGAATAGTCTTCGTTCGAGGGATGTTATATGTCATTGTGTGTGACACTGTGTGTGTGTTCACCCCATGCATTCGTGCAGTAACTCTCTTCTTCCATGTGACAGTTCGCTAGTCCTTCGGTGAACTTACGTACAACAGCGAAACGCTGATGAACAAGAAGTTTCTGCAGTTTTTTCAACCTTTAGCCCCGCGGACATGCAAATCTTCAGTGAGAACACATAAGTCCTGACTCCACCACTACTATTCTATGAGTTAAGGAGGAATAACAACCGATAAATAGAGAATAGCGCAAATGCAGTGAGGATGACTGACTGAAGCGTCACATGGGGCTGACCACCAATCACTAACTGAGAAGTTACCCTATCCCAACAAGGAACTACTGGCCTCCTATTGAGGGGTTGATTCCATACCAGCNATTTGTGAGACATTCCCCCAAACCATTAACATTTCACCTCATTCACAGCACATCTTCCATAGCTCACCATGCTCATTCCCGTTTTGTCCTTGGGTATCCTTTTTTCTTGTTATTATGTGACAGTTTAAGGAAATCATGGTTCTTCATGAAGTTCTTTCAACTAAACATGCGTTTTCCGGTCTCTCATCATTTTCGGCCGCTGTGATAATGCCTAAGGCATTGTCAGTCAAATGCAGTAATTTTAGCTGTACCCAACAATCGAAAAGGAACATAAATGAGGTGTCATACGAATTTGTAAAAATTGGCGCTGTTTTCATATTCTACCATGTCCCCTTCGCGATTCGCACCAGAAATTGGACGCTGAGATTTGTCAGTTCTCAAGGGACGCTCAGAGGACGCTGTGAATATAATAAATCAGCATGCATATCATAAGTGATGTGGACTGCCAACCCACTAAGTAGTTGTTAGTGCATGTAAGGTGTTGGGATATGCTCGAACATACTCGAAACTAGAAAAAGCTGAGGAAATGGATACGATTGAAAGAACGTGCTATACTGTGCAGCTCCGTAGGCTGACTCAGAGTGGCACGCTATGTCAAATAAAAAACAGATCAAGAAAGCATGCCAACTTATTAAATACTGACTTTGGCTGAAATATCAGCCCAAAGAGGACAGCGAGGGCCTGCTTCATCCACCACGATAGACTCTCCTTTGGTCGGTTTTTCCATGTGACGATGATGA
Organism: Opisthorchis viverrini; assembly: GCF_000715545.1. Classification (NCBI taxonomy): domain Eukaryota; kingdom Metazoa; phylum Platyhelminthes; class Trematoda; order Opisthorchiida; family Opisthorchiidae; genus Opisthorchis; species Opisthorchis viverrini. Next base: position 749,646 of record NW_008751859.1, on the reverse strand, counting down.
CGGTCTTCTGGCTAGGTGTCGCAAGGCTTTTGGGGGTCAAATCTGACTGCTCCTGATACAGACCTAATTTTCTTTTCTATAACAGAGTGGACAGCCTCTCGAGACTTGAGATCTCGCCAAATACACTCATTTGCAAATCAGTTTGGTTTTCACGGGAGAATTAAGTTAATCTCTCGTCTATTATGTTCTTCAAACGAGTATGCTGCACAAACATCACCTCATGTTTTATTTGGTATGGTAATCGAGATATTGCAGTATATTTTCATCAAGAAAACTACTTACAAGTCTGCTAGAGGCTCTTCGACAGCCCATATCCGGTTTTGCGCTACTTGAGGTTCATCAAGTAGACGCAGTCCGCGATTTTCCATCAACCTTATGTTCTACTTGAGATGTTCTGGAACTCGCACAACAAACTGGCAAGAGGTAGCGTGGTAGCGTGTGTGAAATGCAACCTAAAATTTCCCTTCTTTCCTCATAGCTTGATCCTTTAGCACGTCTGTGGTTGTTGCACAACAAAGCGGTAGAATAAATGCAAAACTATTGGGAAGTACTTTTATTCGCAAATCTATTTGGCGACAACGATTATGTCTGAAGAATGCCAGCTGAATCTATCGTTGATGATAATCTTCAAGTATGCTACGTAAAGACAGACAACCTTGTTTTTCAGCCGGTGTGACATTCGAGATTCACAGTACCTTGCCTTGATGGAACACACTACTTACTCATAGATTTGCTGAAGACCTTGGACAAGCCACGACCACTTCATAAATGAGCGATTCAACCGATATTTAGTTGGCATTAGCCTAATTTGCAGATGAGTTCACCAACTGCGTGAACTTAGGTGTTCTAGAACATAGCTTTGGCAGAAAATCGGAAAATGTGTCTCTCCTAAGAGACTCAGGAGAGGTCAAAGGATAGTGTATTGTCGAGGGATGTTCATTAACCTTATCATCAGCGTTTGATCGAAAAAATGCACAGCCACTTGGACAGGCTGTGATGTTCATTCGGAACACCATCAATATTGCACACGGAGTACCGAAATCGGGAATGTAGTCAAATCCATGTGGCTACGAAGTCATTACAAAAATCATGAGCCAAAAGAATGAACCCAGAACACGATATTATGTATAAAAAAGTCTGCTGTGTATAAGGGGATAACTGCAATTTCCACTAAGGGTACATAACCTTCTATCCAGAAATACAGACTAACGATGGGCACCTTGTGGTTCTGTTTTCATAAGGAAAAGAAAAGGTATCATCACGGAAATTCATCACTCACTTACGTGGTCAAACATTCTTCTCGCGACTTACTTTTCGAGATCTATCGGCTACCTCAGTTGTGTGGCTGGAGGTACTTATCTACCCTACTTCATTTGGACAACGTGGAAGCAGGTGAGTACTTACACAGTTTGGCGGGAAAGGTATCGTCGAATGATCTTCCAACGTTGGAACCTCCAGCATCCACATATTCGAGTAGTTGAAGAGATAGAGAGGCTTTAGCGAATGAAATCGGACAGTCCTCCCGGCTAGCCTAAGACAAATTGGAATCCAATAATTGTCTGTGCGACACACACCAGCGGCAATTCTCTCGAAAACGCTGGATCCTCGAAAAAAACTGTGGCACATAGAATTATGCCTTATGAAGCACGTAAGACAAAAGTAGTACTGTAGGTACACCTTGCCCCTTCAAAGCAATGCATAGTTAGCCACTCTGTACGCGGAATCATATTACCACTGTCTACCTGTGTGTCAGGATGGAGGAAAGACAAGAGGGATAAAAATCTTTGTTGTTGCGGGAAAATCTTCTTGGTTCCATCAGTTCACTTGTTATGTGCAAGACTGGGCCAAACACCTGTCACCATCTTCTGGCCACGGTTCGGCGTTTTGCATTACCACCTCTAAAACAAGCGGAAACAACCGCCAAGATATGGACGGTAGTGTTCCAGTTCAACTTCAGCTGCAGTAAATGAAGTCTTGGTGAACTGAAGAGCCGATCCTTCAGTTTTCAAGCCTTTCAAAGTGGGCATGCACTGTCGGAAAACTCAAATCAAAAGGATGCTCTCCCAAGACAGCGATACGGACAGGATGCTTGCTCTAGATCAGAAAAGACAGTGTGGATGTAAAGTAATCCTGGGTAAATTATGAAGTAGGAACGTTCATCAGGTTGTTAGTTCAGGCAAAGAAACAACAGGGCCACTACTGGATCGGTATAGTGATGACTAACACGTCAGGAAGCCAGGAAACAGATAATTCGGCCAGAGAATAGAAACCTTACTGATTTGCATCGACACAAGCCATGAACGCTCATCCACATCAAACGAAAGCTTGTGCCAGTGCTGGTCCAAAGCGGAGACGGTAAACATCAACACTATGTATGCATGCGCACGTGCGATCAAGTTATTCAACAAATGTAAATGACGCGTAGTTGTCACTGGATCCACCCTGGTAAGCACTGTCAATACAGCTCGGATGCACATTCCGATTTCTCACTTGCGAAACACTTTCGCCAACCTTTAGCTCAGTATTAATCGAGGTACAGGTCCACATCCGGTTCCAGAATGATGCTTGGAATCACTGCGAGGGCACCACCACCATTAAGTCCATCCGTTGTGTCTTCGTTCACAGATGAAGGAACAGTTGAAGACTTCCGTGCAATCCATGGTGAAGTCATTTCTTTAAGCGTAAGTATTAACCATGATTTCACGACTTTCCTCCCCCCAGACAGCCAACCCATACTATAGTACGATAAAGTTGTGCCACTTCTCTTGCCATCACTGATCTTTGGAGAGTTTGTTGATATCGGATGAGACGCGAGTGGAAAGAGAGGCATTACACCTACCCGTCTGCACATTTCAGGGGTTGCCATTAGTTGACAGATTTAGGGTGTGTACATAATGAACGCTACTTGTTACCTTGGAAAGAGAGGCATTACACCTACCCGTCTGCCATTAGTTGACATATTTAGGGTGTGTACATAAGCAACACTACTTGTTACCTTATGGGACTTCAATATTTCTTCACTCTAGAGAAATTCAAATACTGACTGCCATAGATTTCTCCTCTGTATACTCTGAGCATTATATACAAGTTACTCGGCATCTTCCGGCTGTGGACACAATCAAACGGCAGCTATGCTAACCAGCGCAAGTCACAAAGACCGAATAGTTTAAAAAAAGCAAGTACTACCTCTTCAAACACTCTCAGACCAACTCATCCACTGCTGTAGATGAGTTGACTATTTGTAACACAGCCAGACAGCCATGGGTCGTCTGTATTTTAACTAGGCATACGGTATAAGATAACGGAACTGATAATGTACAAGATAATTCAGACCACGTGAGCTCAGTTTCATAAGCTAAGAACAAGTGAAAATGTAATGCAGTATGAAAGTCGTAAAAATGAAAATTTACTCAAATTCTCATGGTACTATCTGCTGCGTGTGAACAACTACAAAAAGGCTGCTCATCATCAAATTCCCAGAATGAGCATCAGTTACTCGTCGGCTTTGACGCAGGTCTTTGACTGTCAATACCGAAGTCACAATAGGAACGTGTACGATAATTTGCCACTGATCAACTGCACCCGCTTCTCATCATCAGGTTCTAGAAAATACAGCCCCGAAGGTTCCGACTCCATCGGAATCGAGAAAGGCGAATCATTTTGGTGTGAGCTACTTGGATTCTAGTTTTATTTAACCATACAGGTGACATTTTTGTCCCGGACATCGCGTTCGACCAACGTCAAAAGTGAATTTGGACCTACCTTTCATTCTGTCCATCCACTTAGTCTGAATATCACGGTGCACTAAAACGGAGGACAAGTCAAACATTTTGACACAGTGTGGAATTTTCAAACATACGCGACAGTTCATCAGTTAAAAAGACTGTCGGAGGTTCGAGGAATCAGTCCATTTTGACTTTTTGTTCCAACTACCTAAGATAAAAAACCCATCTGCATCTATTTCAGTTTGAAATGTTGTTTTTTACTTTTGCTGTTTTTGCGGTAACTGCTCTGCTTGGAGGAAAATTACGGGTGTACTGCAGCTTTATCTCTGACACCGTCTGTACTCAGTTGTGAAAGGCAAGTCTTCACAGCACTTGAGACCACGAAGCACCCATTATTTTTGAGCCAGGTGTGCGATTGGTACCAGTCTCTTTGAGCAACCGGTTTGCAGTCACATGCAAGGTGGACCCAAAAGATCTACACTGTTATCCATATTGGTCTTTCTAATTAACCAAGTGCTGTTTGTCGTACAGAACAGCCATTTACCAAGCACGCATACTCACAGGGATTGCAGATAGTTCTTTCCCGGATCAACGGACACGAAGTGACTGTAAGAAGGCATGATTCACGTTCTTTAATTCCTGTGCTTAATGAGCAAGAAGGCTACCAAATTTGTAAGTGCTGTCGGGGCGCCTGGTAAATCACGGGAAACTCGATCGACGGACATGTTGAAATGGACCAAATCTATGACTCTTCACGAACAAGAGATCATGAACTCAGTCGGATGGCGCAAACAGCCAAACATTCGACAAACGGGTCGGACGACAGGCACAACCAAGTTACTAGACCAGATAAGGCCACAAAGTATGAACCACAGAGATCAAGTTCAACTGGACGTCGGCCGATCAGTACACAACTGGAACATCCGATAAGTAGGATTACTCATGGAAGATGCTTCATGATCAAAGGTCACACCATTCAGAAGCATGCATATGCAGTTGCGCGCAACACTACTTAACGTGGAACAGCTGAATCACGACTTTGTATTACACCAATTCACTAATGGCGGATAATCTTCGAACATACGCAGGTTAAGCACTGATGATACCTCCACGTATATTGACAGAACTTTTGCTTGCCAGGCTCGGCAAGCAGATCAACAGCACCTGATCAGCAATAAGTAAACCGGGTCGACGGGCCACAAAATACTACAAAGTAAACAGCTAGTGAAGAATAGGTCTCTTCCAAGTAAAAAATTTAGTTAGTGAAATTTGAACAAAGATACGCAACGAAGTTAGCTTAATGGTACAAGGAAACGACCGACATATAGTGCTTTTGTAGATTGGAGGTACTTTTGAAACGGTATCAAGGTTGCAACAGCGGTGGTCTACACATCTACAACAATACCGCGAATAGCGATGTCAAAACCAAAAAGGGTGCCTGTTTCGACAGAGATTTCATCAGCTCTAACGGATTCTGTGCTATATATATATATATATATATATCCAAATGTGTATATACATGAGATGGTTATTCATAAGGATGCAATAGGTGTACAAGGGTTCTCAGCTTTTCAGCATAGATTTACTTCCCTTACCCCGGCCTAAAGCTGCCACCTTGACGTGGTTGTCGGGCTTGAGTCCTGCAATGATCCCGCGGGATACACTGACTAGAACGTCGGTCCACAATGTGCAACCATGCCAGGAAGGCCAAAGGCGAGCAGCCAGACCAAGAGCAGCGAGACCCCGTACTACGAGTAATCGTGCTACGAGGGGGTCTGGAGGTGAAGTCGTACTGTACTCTTTAACAGTAGTGTGAAGGCAGTAATGTATTTCCCCCAGGTGAACAGAATGCCCATATTTATGGAAGCAGCAATGCTGCCTTCCCCGGAGGAAGGACGGGTTAGGAAAGGTAGGCTCTAAAAAGCGCACAATCCGACACCGACACTGTGATCGTTGCAGGCGATTTGAATTCTCAAGTAGGTCGTCTGAGCTCTTTGGAATAACATTGGGGTGGTCGATTCGGAGCCGACGCTTGCTGCACGTACAACAGAGATCGACTCCTTCAGTTGTGTGCTAACCATGAACTGCTTCTGGCAAGTACGAACTTTCAACATAAGCGTTCACATCGCGTAACCTCACGGCTACCAACTTCAAATCAACCGTTGACCCAGGAATACCACGTGGCCATCAGCCACCGGTGGAGAGCCACAATTCAAGACTGCCGTTCCTAATGAGGCAAACCACTTGGTTCCGATCACGCCATGGTGTGTGCACGCCTGATAGTTCGTTTCCCTTCAGGCCCTCGCAAATCAGCAAGAGGCATGCCGGTCCACTGTCTTTGAAGAACTATCATAGCTCAACAGTATCGATCTGAACTAGCCCAACAGCTCTCCACAGCAAACCAATACTGTGGTGGCAGTCAGCATGTGGCTGAAGGGTGGTAAAATATAAAAGGCGCTATGTTAGCGGTGATCAGCGCTGTCTGTCCCACCTCTCCGATTGAACCACAAGATCACTGGATGTCGACAAGATCGCTATCCATGACTGATGCCGGGAAATCGATACCAGCAGGCAACGAGTACGACGACGCACGCCAATCCTTCAAAAGCCAAATTTTGAAGAGTTTAAGGAATGACCGAGGGCTCTGATGGACATCAAAGGCTTTGGATATGGAGAAGACTTTTGCTAACGGAAGCAGCCTTGTTCCATATCAAGTGATACGATCGGGTGGCCCTAGGAAAGCAATGGTCAGCGAAACGATAATGGAAAAGCTGGCTCATTGATTCACTCGCAAAAACGTCGACTGGAGGGATGGGCAGACCACTTCGAAGAACAGTTCAGCTGGCTTGCTGCAACAATGCCTGTGGAGATAATGCATACAGGCGAATGGAATGTACACCTTGATTGCCCGTCCGAAGACGAAATAAAGTGTGATATAGCCTCACTGAAACGCCAGAAGGTACCAGGACCGGACGGTCTGTATCCAGAAGGCGGAAAATCCCTGGTGACCCACCTGACAAAGGTTATTGGTGCTATATGGGACGAAGAGAAAGTGCCTGCAGAATGGGGCATGTCGACAGTTATCTCTATCTTCAAAAAGGGTACACGGACGCTATGCGAAAACCACCGTGGCATCAGCCTGTTAGTTGTGGTGTTGAAGGTGCTCTTTGGTCGTATCCTTCGAAGATTGACTGAACACAGGGAGAGGCAGATCCGTGAAAACCAAGCTGGGTTCCTTCCCGCAAGAGGTTGCATCGACCATATCTTCACCCTCCGACAGATTCTGGAACAGTGACACTGCTTCCAGCAACCAACAATGGTTGTTTTCCTTGATCGGAAAGCTGCCTTTGACTCTGTGGACCGCCAAGCACTAGGACAGTGTCTGTGGAGCAAAGGTGTCCCCCATAAATTCTTGAACCTCATTAAGGCGCTTTACGCCAACTCCCGCGGCGAAGCTTTCCCCTGAGTTCACCACACCAAGTAGTGTCCGACAGGGCTGTCCTCTTTCACCCTTCCCGTTCTACTTCGTCATTGATACGATCATGGAAGACTCACTACCAGCTTCTAATGCCTGCGAGATCGAAGTACTCCCTGGGCCTCCGCTCACAGACATCGAGTATGCAGAGGACATAGCTTTTCTAGGATCTGAACCCGTGGTGATGCAAACAATATTAAATAATCAAAATAATTATGCCTCGCGGTTCGGCATGCGCTTCACACCTGCAAAGTGTAAAGTGCTACTGCAAGACTGGATGGACTCGAACCCTAGTCTCATGCTTGCGGATGAACCGATTGAGGTAGTAGATAAATTTGTTTACCTGGATAGCTGTATCAGTCCCGGTGTCGTGGCGAAAGATGATATTTCCATCCAAATTGGGAAAGCCAGGACAGCTTTTGTAATCCTGTGGTATATGTGTGGCGTCAGCTCATCCGTTAAAAGTTCAGTTTACAATGCTGCGGTGCGCTCCATATTGCTATATGGATCAGAACCCCGGCCGTTGCGCGCTGAGGACGTCAAAAGAATTTCAGTGTTTGGCCATCGATGTCTCCGGAGCGTTGCCTGAGTCTGGTGGGAACACAGGATCATTAATGCTGAAGTACGTCGAATGGTTTTCGGAAGAAATAACTCACCCTCTATAGATGAACTGGTCACACTGCATAGGTTGCGCTGGCTTGCCCACGTGCTGCGCATGCCATTCGACCGACTTCCTCGATGGGCTCTTTTCGCAGCACCACATGAAGGGTGGAAACGAGCAAGGGGCGGTTAAACAATGACATTGCAGCAAAATATAAAAGCCGTCATCAGTAAACTCAGCTGCGCTAATCATTGTCGTCTTCTCGGATGGGGACCCCGAGACTGGTCATATCAATGTTTGAAGACATTGTCAGACATGGCCCAGTCACGCCTTTGATGGCGGTCATGCATCCACGCTATTGCCTTCAATGCATAGTGCCCTCCCCAATTTCCTCACTTAAAAGTCCGCTGACGGTGCCGTATTTAGGTACTAATTTATCAGCTACACCTCCAATGCGCAGCCATCTATCCCACCTCCTCAAATCATTGGTAAACAAAACTAGAGCAGCTACAACCACTGTGTGACACGTACGCGTTTTTATAGTTGACACTGATGATTATGATGAGGATGACGATAACTTCCCTTACCGAACGATTTCCCCAAGAAAAAACTCCATGTTCCTTCCACATTTCTAACAAAGGCCAATAAAAGTTAAAATCTGCCAGTTCCATCAGTGTTCCTCTTGTGTAACTTCCAAAGTGAGCTGGAAGTGGATATCCTCATGTCGCAGATTGATGAAAATAGCTTGAAAGTAGAGTATGATTTATTAGACTTTGTAACGGGAAGTCCAATTTTTGCTCGTACTTGTTGAAATGTTTGCACCTTTTATTGAGTTTGTTGATTGGCTGTTGGGCAGTTATTATAGGCCAGATGAATCTAGCTCACGCCCAACGTATTTTAACCTGTGCGAATCAAAAATCCTTCGTGGAAATTCCAGTGAGTTACTTCCAGACTTGATGTTCGCTCATGCAGCTTGAAACAGCGCTTTTACAAGGGAATTCATCCACAGACGAATGTTTCAGCCCTATTTGTTGTTTTGGCTTACCCAGTTTTTCTGTACTTTGGGATTTCGACTTTTTCACTGTTGGCATAGAGTATTCGTCCCGTGCACGAGTGACGTATACTTCCAGAGGTGGACGTTTCCAAAAGGTGCACATTCTTGACGATGCACTTGCACCCACATTAAACACAACAGAACGCTGTTTTTAGACTTACACTCGTTAATGTTAGCTATGTGTTAAAAAACGCATTGTGTTTGGTCATAATAGAGACAAATGTGCGCCAGCCACCGCAGCTGGACTTGCCCGCCAAAGAGTATTCAAACAGAGAGGTGCGTTTTTGAATTTGTTAGGTAGGTAAAAAACGTGTCTAAAAACTCCCCGTGATGTTGCGTAATACAACAAATCACGTAGGATTTGTGATGGATTTGAGGGGATAGCATAATGACTGAAAATCTGCACAAAATATACAACTAATGAATAATGAGAATGGAAGCCTTGAGTGTGGGTTGAAGTGCTCTAGAAATTTCATAAAGCCGTTCGTGGGCTTCAGTTTTTTGAAATCCGAGCATGCTTCGTGAAGGACGTTTGTGCACACCACACGGTCATCATACATGAATATGGCAAACACAATAAAACAGTGGCTAGAACATTTCAAAAGCGTGTGAGAGCTGGTGTGGGATGGTGGTGCGACCGAGGTTTGTAAAGCACAATTTAGGATGTAACATGTCATTTACTTGGTAAGTTACAGATTGCCTATTTTCAGTAAACTGTGGCCCATATAGTTTATCCATTCATGCGACGGTTTTACGTGCCACACCTATGATGGTAAGCATATATTTATTCTGACGAATATCACAGGCGGCTCATCTCGTTCACACCTTTTGTAAATAAAAGATGGGCATCATGTACTCAGCGATGGCATCGTAATCTTCAGTGAGTTTTTTCAGTCACCCATTAACTAGTCAGATGTGCACCGCGGTAATACAGCTGTTAGAGATTGAAACACAGACCTCATTGGTCAACTTCCGGGGAAGTGCACTTACCAAAAAAGGTTAAACAAAAAGCAGCATACCAGTATTTGTATAGCAAATACAGTCCGCGGAAGTTGTTGCTGCCGTTACACAACCAGAACAAACATCGTCAAATGTAGTTAGTTAACGTCAACGAGAGCTAAATTTAGCCGTCCTCGCAAAGTTGCAATTTGGACCGGGCGAAAGTGACAAGAATAAACAGCGAGACATGTTTACTAACGAAATTTTAGGGGTAGTTATTCAGTGGAACTTGTATGGAGAAAGTTAAGCCCGCCGGGAAAATTCCACTTTCGGCTCGCTTAAAGGACAAACATGACAGTTGACGGAATGTATCAACAAAAGCCTGGGGGGAAGGAAACTGCTTGTGGCGACAGCAAGAATACTTAGAGCATTTCGAACCAAGTGTATCTCAGAAAGCGGGACACAGAAAATGCAGAAGAATAAGCGTTCCACGTAGAAGAACACAGTATTTTTTGAGATAATGGTAGTCGGCATAAAAGCGTAGACTTTTGCCCTTGCCAGAGTCCACAAGGCCCCATCGACCTTTCGACGTTTAGTAAGCATGCTTCGTGAAGGACGTTTGTGCACACCACACGGTCATCATACATGAATATGGCAAACACAATAAAACAGTGGCTAGAACATTTCAAAAGCGTGTGAGAGCTGGTGTGGGATGGTGGTGCGACCGAGGTTTGTAAAGCACAATTTAGGATGTAACATGTCATTTACTTGGTAAGTTACAGATTGCCTATTTTCAGTAAACTGTGGCCCATATAGTTTATCCATTCATGCGACGGTTTTACGTGCCACACCTATGATGGTAAGCATATATTTATTCTGACGAATATCACAGGCGGCTCATCTCGTTCACACCTTTTGTAAATAAAAGATGGGCATCATGTACTCAGCGATGGCATCGTAATCTTCAGTGAGTTTTTTCAGTCACCCATTAACTAGTCAGATGTGCACCGCGGTAATACAGCTGTTAGAGATTGAAACACAGACCTCATTGGTCAACTTCCGGGGAAGTGCACTTACCAAAAAAGGTTAAACAAAAAGCAGCATACCAGTATTTGTATAGCAAATACAGTCCGCGGAAGTTGTTGCTGCCGTTACACAACCAGAACAAACATCGTCAAATGTAGTTAGTTAACGTCAACGAGAGCTAAATTTAGCCGTCCTCGCAAAGTTGCAATTTGGACCGGGCGAAAGTGACAAGAATAAACAGCGAGACATGTTTACTAACGAAATTTTAGGGGTAGTTATTCAGTGGAACTTGTATGGAGAAAGTTAAGCCCGCCGGGAAAATTCCACTTTCGGCTCGCTTAAAGGACAAACATGACAGTTGACGGAATGTATCAACAAAAGCCTGGGGGGAAGGAAACTGCTTGTGGCGACAGCAAGAATACTTAGAGCATTTCGAACCAAGTGTATCTCAGAAAGCGGGACACAGAAAATGCAGAAGAATAAGCGTTCCACGTAGAAGAACACAGTATTTTTTGAGATAATGGTAGTCGGCATAAAAGCGTAGACTTTGCCCTTGCCAGAGTCCACAAGGCCCCATCGACCTTTCGACGTTTAGTAATTACAATACAACAACAATACAAAAAATAACAATTTCTGTCATTTCCATAAAAAGTTGAACTAAACTAAACAGATATTTGCCTGATAACCCTGGTAACATTCTTTAATTTCAGCACCCAGTAGCCTACGAAACGACGTTTGATATGGGATTATAATTATCTGCAAGAACCCCTTATGTACAATTGACTACGTTTGAAACCACACTTGCCTTCTCGAGAAATACACTCATTTGCAAACCAATTTGGTTTTCACGAGAGACTCAACTGAATCTCTCGTTTATGTTATTCTACAACCGAATTTGCTGCACACAGGCCGTTTTATGATTCACTTGGTACGATATTCGAGATATCGCAGTATATTTTCATAAAGAAAACTACTCACAAGGTTGATGAAAACTCTTTGACAGCTCTTCTTGGGTTCAAGTAGAACGAGGTTAACGGAAAGTCGAGGAGTGCGCCTACCTGATGAGCCCGGAACAGGAGGGCGAAAACGGTCGTGGGCTGTCGAAGAGTTCTCAGCAACCTTGTGAGTAGTTTCCTTTATGAAAATACAATTGCTTTCCTGTTCAAGCTCTCGCAAATTTCTTCTTGTATGTTTGTTTCCGATACAATTATGGAGATTTATTCAAGACGACCACTGTGGAGATACCCAAACAAATTAGCGTTTTGTTGAAACGATCCATGTGCTCATGTAGTCGGGGACCAAAAAAGGAAAAACTCAGCAGAATGTTATCACTGTGCACGCAGAGCAGTCTTATACGAAGACTTGTCTTTTTTCGGCCAAGAAACTGACACCTTCAAAAGACGTACTGGACAGGCCTCAAATACAGCTTTGAAAATAGTTTGCCACAACCTAAACTTTCCGATTCGCTACTCATCTTTGGTTGCTTCAACCAATTGTTTATCCCGGAGACATTTACGAGTTGCTGTCGAATTCGAATACAGTCGGCAGCTCATTATCCGGCGTTTGGCTTCAAATTCCGTTTGTTAAATGGATTTACACCTATGCCATTATTAGCCTAGGCTTTGCAGAACAAATGCTGGCTGATGTCCTGTTGTAAATTTTACGCTGAGATTGTGATCAAACAGACTGGAGTCATCTTAGTGTTACCCAAGGTATCACGTATATCAGCTGCTATTGTCAAAGCCAATGGATCAGTATTGCGATCAGTGACCAATCACTATTAGAAAAGAGGAGACTCGTGCAACGTTTTCACTAAAGTGTCCGGCTTTCTGTGGCAATAGTTCGAGCGCCTGCACTTTTATAGAGTGACTTGTAGGCTTTTGGCGTGCGTTTTCAGATTATGCGAGGCGGATTATTGAAAATCATTTGCGTTTTTGAACTCTGTACAGAAGTTAACAAATTTCTCGATAATTTTCGTTGAGGAAACTTGAATCAACCAACAGTCACATTTCTGTCATGAATTATTTCTTTAAAAGCCATAAAAAAGCAACCAGGGCACACTGTTTTGAAACAGCCAGAAAAAAGAAGGCACGACTGTGACTAAATATTTTTATTCGGAAAAAGGTGGATATCGGCTGTGATATTCAAAATTGTCCGCTTGTGCTAAAGTTATTTGAACGTCCAACACAGAACCAGAATCGTTCTACTGTTTTATTCTGGTTGCATAAAAGCCTGAGGAACATGAGGAATTTCTAATTAATGGGTCACGAATCGTTTGGAGCTGACCACCCGCGAAGTTCCCCAGTAGACTGGATGGTTTCTTTACACGTGTGTAGAAAATGGCAGTTTTGGTGCATATTTCGTACAAATAATGTTTCTCAGGTAGTAACTGTTTAGTATTTGGAGTATGCCCCCTTTCCTCCAGTGAATGTCGATTGATGATGCTTGAAAATTCACATATTGCAGCCAGCCAGCCAGTAACAGACTGCGGTTGCTTTTGCTGGTAGTTTACTGATGATTCAAGTAGCTATGACACACTTTCCCATATTCTATGAATGTAATGTCAGTTCCAATGCTTTAAGTTCGGTTGGACCCGCTTCAAGTGGCGCTTCCGATCGGCGCCTCCAATGATATGTAGAAGAGAGGATCAGGGAGAGCTTTGAAAAGATACCACAACCCTGCTGAAGTTCTTCAGTGTTGGGTTATCCATTTCTTACATCCATATACTTTATTTTCTAACGGAACAACGATCACTGCAAAACGTGATACGGTTCCACTTGTTGCTGGTGTAAAAATCGACGACAGATCGTCTAATAATACGAATTGATTGATTTTTGTATTGTGATTGCTTTTGAGATGGAAAATAAAAGTGAAGTAACTCACTGCCACATACAGCTGCCTACTTCACCTGTTCACTGAGATACTGAAGGAAGATTTAGGCTTCAAAAACAGTATATTTTGTCCCCATAAGTGCAAATATATATATATATATATATTGGAATGTTAATCTTAATCATGTATAGACATGTTTCTGTGCCTAGAAATATCAGCTTTCTTATCCAATGTAACTTCATGTACTATTCTGTTGATACATAAGTGCTATCATTCGGATACACGGTGTCAAAAAGGGGCAGTGAGGAGCTTAAAAGTGCGTTATAAGTTTGTTTCTCGGCTGAGTGGTTGTCTACGTGTGTAGACAAAAAATATTTCAGAATATTCCACCGGGTTCAATTCGCTGAGACGACCAGTGTCATCTTTTTATGATGAAAGAAACAATATGGGTCACTTGAGAATCAGACAAATTATCAGCGAGTCTTTGAAGCAGAGGGCAAGTGAAGCTATTGCGCATTGCGTCACCATAATTTGCACTCCATTTACCATCAGGTCTTGTGAATCCCAACTTACAGCCGGACTGAAAGGGCACAGGATGTCACGATTTCCAGGCAGATGGACGGGTCTTTTTATGATGAAAGAAACAATATGGGTCACTTGAGAATCAGACAAATTATCAGCGAGTCTTTGAAGCAGAGGGCAAGTGAAGCTATTGCGCATTGCGTCACCATAATTTGCACTCCATTTACCATCAGGTCTTGTGAATCCCAACTTACAGCCGGACTGAAAGGGCACAGGATGTCACGATTTCCAGGCATTACAGATAGACGGGAATTTCCCTCGAAATTGCATATGATACGAACAGATTGGGTGACTTGGGATCATAGCAATCATCAAACTATCCACAAGGGGGGTCGCTTTGAGAGCATACTTAAAATAGCAGGAAAATACTTTGCCTTGATGAAACCGAGAGACATAAGAAAACCATTCTAAAAGTGGATTGTCAAGTGTGGGTCGGAGACCAAGAAACAAATTACTGTTGGCTATCATTAGACCTGCTAGCCAAGCAACATGTACTGCGCGGAACAAACCCAAAAACGGTTTGTGGAACTAAATGAACGCAAAGACTTGGCCCATGACATGCAATAAGATCAAGAGTTCAATATAAAATACAAAATACAAACATATATAAAATACAAAATATAAAACATAAAATATACTGGCACCTGAGTAAGTGAAATCAAGCGAGGAGGTTCTTGAAATTTTTTTGACTCCGATCGACAAAGTGAACCAGACCTTTAACACCAACGTATTGAAAACCTGAAATTATAACTCAGGAGAAGAAGAGCTTCAAGAAATTGAATCTGTTTAAGACGCAAACATTAAGCAGAAATCAAATTTAACCGGTTTCGCGTAGGAGATTTTGAATTCAACAGCCAGCTAGATGATGGTTTAACAAAATTCGAGCAAACGGGCCTGACGAAAAACTGATCATCCAAACGACCAATCACAACCAGAGTTTAGTTCAGATCACCATGCACCGCTGTAACGCAACTCGAATTGTTCACTCCAAAGCACTACTAACGATGCATTCATACCACTAATAGAGAAAAGATTGTAACAAAACTGCCGACCTCCTTATGAACAAGTTCTTTGAACTGATCCGCGTTCGACTATACCGTTTAAAAAATCATTCAGCTGTAACAAACTTTTTCGCGCCTAACTGCCATGTCACCAGAGGGAAGCTCAACGGAAACTGCCAGTTTGCTCAAGTCTAGACAGATGGAATCGAGAGTCAGACGCCGGGTTCAGACCACGGTAAATTCGGTAAATTTGCGCACTAACCTCCGGAGACATCTTGCCTCAGTCTATCACATGTACCATTTTTCATGTTACGTTGAACACTGGCACAGAAAATTTTTCCTCGGAGTTAATACCTCGTGAAGAGTACCAGTTTCGCATACACAAGTAGCCAGTCGAACCAGGCCGAATTTTTTAAAATAAAAACAAGGTTCCCAACGCCGTTATTTCTGAGCATATTGTTCCGGCCTGAAGGTTTTTTCCGCGGTATTTTCGAAGAAGCAAATGTTGTTTTTCACAGATCGAATTCTTCTGATATTTTGCATCGAGTTCTAAAATTGACGGAGATTAACTGGTGTTCCTGAACATTACTACCAAACAGGTGTTCTAGACATCCCGGATTCAGGTATTAAGTGATTGTGCACATTTGTCAGTGCAACCATTTTGAGAAAGCTTTTCGCTGGAAAACCCTCGACCATATGACTTCCGTTTACTGTGCTGTCCGAAACAACCGCAACTGCGTATGCAAGCAAGTACATTCATTGAGGTTTTAAAGTGAATTGCTTAGGAAGTGAGACAAATACGCGTTTCACCATGTTTGGTTGTCTTGTTTATTCCGAGTTATTCACATTCATTGAAGAGTCCTTCATCCAAAAGGAGGTCATCCAACCGTGGTTTCTTCTGGGATAAAAAATTCCACGAGATAACCTGAGGAAAAACTAAAAAAGATAATTCTGTCAAAAAAGTAACCGCACAATAATGACTGACTACGCTCCACTTGGCGTGCTGATTTCCCGGTCAGCTTCAGGCGTTATATGTTGTCTACTTCGTTGCCAAACAGCTGTTGTCTCCATTCTTATTTGGGACTCGTTAATTGGCAGCTTTTTGTTTTTAACGAATTGCCGGTTGTCGGCAATTTTTCACTACTTTTCAATCGGAAAATGAATTAAATCCATCGGACATTGTGGTATTGTTTTGCTGTATCCACCAGCAGATAGGGTTTTTTGCATGTCAAACAGTGCCTTTGAAAAGAAGCCGGTGCTCTAAATCACATGCAGAGTACATGCCCCTCGTCAGCTGGTTGGGTTCATTCACTTCAAAGTCAAACGTGTATACATGTGGGAACAGAAGCAAACCAACAAGCGAAACGTTTATTTCACAACGCGTGTATTATGCACGATTCCGATTGTTAGTGAGTGAAGCGATTGAGGTTCCCAGAGAAAAAAACGATGGAGTAAAATGAGCACTGGTTTATGTGCTGGTTCAACTGAGCAGTAACTGCCGCAAAGCCAATACCCTAGATGCAGCAGTTTTGATGTACTGTGTAAAATCGATGACCGATTGCAAAGGCATCAAAGTCTGATGAGCATGAATCGCCTATAATTCCATTCGGTGTCAGTGGTTCCTGATGCCAGTTGATTTTGAATCACGATATAATCATGAATATTGACTGACCTGTTCCATAAAGGAAACTGCTCACAAGATTGCTGAAAACTATTCGACAGCCCACGATCGGTTGCGTCTTTCTTGGGGTCATCAGGTAGTTGAGGTCTCCGAGTTTCCGTCAACCTTCTGATCTGCCCGAACCCAAATTGCTCGACGTACGACAAACAATTTGTTTCTCAGAGAAGGATCAACTGAATCTCCTTTTTATGGTTTGCAGCAACCGCCTGTGCCAACAAATCACCCTCTCTTGTTTCACTCGAGATATCGCAGTATATTTTCATAAAGGAAACTACTCGCAAAGTTGCTGAATATCGTAAACAAAAGATTCAGCTGAGTATCAAATAAAAAACAACTATATATGCAAGTGCGCTTATTTGTCGAGCAACTCGACCTATTTTTATCATAGCAGGAGCAACCACCCGCACGCAACCTACGTGAGCGTCGTTAGCTAGCTCGTCTTGGGCAGAAAAGTATTAGGGATGTAGGCAATCTGACAACAGAGGAAGATGTTGGATGAGGTGGGTAACTCTGCTTGCCTTCTTGTAAACTACTTTGAAGGAGAATAAACACAAAAGTTCCAATTAGACCTTTGCGCTGCAAGGAAACACAGTCTATGCCACTTAACCGTTACTGGAATCCGTCAGGAATACGGATGTCACTAGTCTTCAGGACGACTCGAACTCGTGAGCTCCTGGCCAGTAGTTTAACATCATACCATTCGGCCACCAGTGATTGATCGGCAGCGGCTTTTACTGACTCGTACTCAGGATACAGGAACACTCATTTGGTAACCGTATGAAAGGTTAACATGCCGTTAGGCTCCTTGTGGAGCTAACTCCCAGAAGAAAGGCCCTTTCTGAGGAGATTACTACTGGGTACACAGGAAAACTGGCGAAATACTCCAAAGAGAACCACAAAATGATTCACTTCGTCCCAAGGACCTCTCAATTACTGCTTACTGTGCACAACGAACAAACAATATTTTCTGCAGCACAGTTTTCCTCACATCCAATGATCCATCCTACGAATTCTTCGTCTTTAGTACGATACCGCAGCTGCAAACAGCTCCACAAAACACTTTATTCCTTCCTCCTTCACCATCCATTTTCATTTGCGCATATCAGATGCATTATTTAAGCGTCTGACTTGCGGAAACCCCCGGATAATCAGATAAACTCGCACAGCCGGTTCCTGAATTTTCTATCCACCAGTCACAGACATTCTGATTAGGGTGCGCTGGAACTTGCGTTAAATATGTAGTGGAATTTGTGTTACCTTATTGATCCTGTTGTAAAGACGTACCCGTTAGCACTATCAGCAGAAATTTTGCAATTCCAAGACGGCTCCTTCCGAGGGAAGAAAAAATGGGGGCAGAGCAAATTCCGCTTACGTAGTTTTCTTTACCTCCGCTGAAAATATGGAGTTTTCAACTGTCGCTGTTGTCTGGTATTTCCTATGTCAGTCGTCCAAATTAAATTTAGTCCACTAGCCTAGTTAATTAGTACCCATGTCATAGTTTGACGAGTTCTCAAGGGCGTTGCCTGTCCCTTCTGTGGTCACATCTTTGTTTCATCGTACATACTGATCACATCTGAATCATTCTCTCATCCGGAACACATGTTTTTGAGCGTCGTACTTCTCTAATTTTATAAACTAAAATCGTAACCTGCTCTCAACACATTATCTGGTGCAAATAACCCTTAATAGACATTTTCCAGCATCCGAAAAACCACAAGCTGACTTAGTTAGTCTAAGTTTAACATTCAGAAGACGTTATCGACCAAATTCGTATGCACTGTGGCTCAAAAAGCCTGACGAATAACCTGGCATGTAGGATGGCAATAATGCACATGCACCCAGTGGTTTTCAAGGATTCTTCATGCTTTATTGAAAAACTAATCGAGAAATTCTTGAATTTACACTTTGAAGAGCGGGTAATACGTTGCTGTAGGAACCGCTACATCGAACTGCAGTTTGAATGTGAATAAAGAGACTGCAGGATTGAGTAAAGGCGTTACCCACAAAAAGACATCGTTTCTCCGTTGAGTCGTGATTTTTCTGTGGGTAAAGTTCATCCCGAGTTCAAAGACTGCAATGACTGTAAATGCTCGTATAAGGATGCAAGCCGGAGATTAACACTGAAAGCATTTTGGTGACTGATTCTTCTCTACCATGTACTATGGAATGCTTTTGCCACTCTTCTATCAAATATACATTTACCCAATGCTTGATGTCTCTGAACGGCGGCTGAATGAAACCATGTTCTCATTTAGCTGTATGACATCCAGGCGAAAGTGAACAACTTGTGGACAAACAGCGGCTCTTGCTATTCGAATGCGGAGTTGCTCTGAGCCGATCAACACTGATATGGTCCCGACCCTAACTCTTAATTTTGATCTCGACTTGGCGCCAGGCTTTTCTGACATCAACGTTAATCGTTGGACTTTGTGGCCCAAGAACTTCCTCGTCTACGCTTTGTTCGCAAGTATGTATGTGAGCTCATAAAACCGCACGCTGATCTAATGTTGTGTATCAAGTAGAATGGACAAGTGTCACGCATAACATTTGATGTGACGCTAGGAAATAAAGTGTATGGGTTACCTAAGCTTGGATTCTGTAATCCTTCAATTCTGATGGTCTAAAGTTTACCGCAGGACAGACATACCAACATTCAAACGGTCCAGTTGAACTCCCGTTAGTGTCCTACGTCCTTGTAACATTGCTCTGCAAATTGTGTAACATAAGTCTCTCGACTCGAATGTGTTTTAATCAGATTCTTGTAACAGTTATTTAGGTTTTGCATAACTCCTGAAAATGTTACGTGGTTGCTGTATTTTCCTGTCCTCAGACTTCAGCAGTTATGTTGGCTGACGTCAAACATTTCTGATTAGACACAAAAGACTACCCGACCCCCCTGGCCCGTTGAATAATCATTGGTTTCAGACAAGAGATATTGTTTGAACATCCATATCCGTCCGAGTAGTTACAAAATCTAGACAGTCTTGGACGCGTTTTCAGATGATTTTCTGCTTTGTCGAACATTTTGTTCACCACCTAAACAAGCTACAAAGATCCATTACTGTGCAATAATCAACCAAAATGTCAAATTCCCAAAGCATGTAAGTCAACCGGATAGTTGGTCAGCCCTGGTTGGGATGACATTTCCAATATCCAACCGACAATTCCATCCTCTGTTCTCGTCTTTTCATCGCCAGTAATATTGACCACTTTTTAGGCCACAAATGCACGACTGCGGCCGTTTGGAACTTCATAGCAATTTGTTTGATGGTTTGGAATGGGAAAGTGGTGCGGAACGATTCGATGAACCTGTACCGAAATTCAAACAGCAATTGCTGAATAAGCCCTTGATAGTTTTGTCACTTAATTGGGGATGCGGTTACTAGGAACAAATGTTTTCCGTGACATCTCGTTAGGAGAATGCAATTTATAATGAAGGGATGCGTTGGATGACCTTGTTGGTTAAATGGTGGAAGTGTTCCTCATTGTGAAAGGAGAATGCTTTCAATGATTATTTTAGAACACTTGGTCTTCTGAAGTGAGTTTTCAAAGGGAGCAAAACGCCACCCTGTTTTGTTTGTATGTTGACGGGACATTCATCCAGTTGGGTACCGCATATGTTACTTTGAAAAAATCACCACAGACGCCATTACTGAAGCAATCAGGTTGCAGAAGAAGGGGCGAAATAACGGGGTTACTTTTTCTTTATTTTTGCGAAATATTGGGTCAGTTGAATATAATTACTAATCCTACGTTTTGACCTTTAGAAATTTATGAAACTGCCTGAAAACCGTTCTTCCGTACTCAGAACGTTAGTGGCATTTTCATCGCAAGGAAATATCATAGCACTTCTGGGTTACTTACTTAACCCACATAGATTGGAATACAGGTATGCACGACTGCAACAGTGATGGCCAATGGTTCTTCACTTCCCTGACTTTCTTAGGTGGCTTGAGAGTTAGTGTGTTCAGCACTAGGTTGGAGACGGAAACTTAAAAGTTTATTCGTACACCTCTGCAAAATAAGCCTGAATGTTTCGTGGATACATCCGACAGTTTTCACAACTGCAAGCCATCTTACCTCACCATGAATTTGGAGGCCAAAAACACTGTGGCCGTTATATGTCCAAGACAATGCCGTGAATTTCTCTATCCCAAACATACGTCCATCAGAAACTTGAAACTAAAGGACAGAAAAAGTCAATGTGCTCCCGCCGAAGAATATACGTGATCCTGGGGGCTACATGGATTCTGGTTTTGCGGCACTGAAGAGGATAAAAGTTCAGTATCTCCATTTTTGTACACTCGTCTCAAACATTAATGAATGTAACGGAATGGATTATGGTCAATATATGTTAGAAAACAGCTGAACAAAGTCGTAATTTTCGGTAACGTATCGCAAATTAAGAAAGAGAACAGACAATTGGTGAGGCAAGATCGCAGGACAATCCCTGGCACTCGGTTGAATCGCAAGAGTTTCCAGTAATAAAGCCCGAACCATTTTGCCTAAAAGCCTCTGTGAAGCTAGTTGAGTAGCTACTGGTGAGTTTTGGGGTGACATTTAGTTGAAGATGCCGCTTCCTGCTCCCACAGGCTCCATTCACTCCAACCTCGAGTCAGGGATGCGTGTGTTTGCAAGCTCGGCTTGCCAGCATAATGGCACCGGTTGACCAGTCTACAAGCTTCAGTGGCAAAACCGCAGTCGGCTCTGGTGAGATTAGATGTGTAATCCACTGGTTTGTTCTTTCGACGTTTTATCGACCGAAACACAGAAGCTGCAACCAAGCATTGCGGATTCTCCATCTTAGGAAAATTCAAGTACATAACCAGTCGTGGA
The DNA here is from genome assembly GCF_000715545.1 of Opisthorchis viverrini. NCBI lineage: Eukaryota > Metazoa > Platyhelminthes > Trematoda > Opisthorchiida > Opisthorchiidae > Opisthorchis > Opisthorchis viverrini. The sequence goes on along the minus strand of NW_008751859.1, from coordinate 727,894 downwards.
CTGTCAAAGGGTATCAGTGACCTTATAAGTAGAATTGTGTGTCGAAACGTACAGTTACATGATATCTTGAATACCGTGCTAACTGAAACTTCGTGCAGTTAATTCAGCTGCAGCCCGACTAATAAATCTGCGACTCGGCTGGGTCTTAAATAGCACGCTTTAATTGAAAATAACCATAGTTCGCTGCTTGGTACAATTGACTGAAGGAGAAGAGGTTGAGGACAACTCGAGGCCTAATTCCCTTTGATGGGTATCGGAAGTGGCGAAACCGGAGGTTCGCCGGCAAAATGTTTCCGTTTAGGAAAGCAGTTTACATTTTATCACTTCAACGACCAACGAAAATTTTAGTTGTTTTTCATGACAGTGGTCTACTGGCCTGGTAACACATTTCGGAGAGTACTGTCAAAATTAGATGGAGAACTGGATGAAACAGAAGGACCAAGGTCATTTACAGAATCCATCGCACAGCACGAGACCCAATGACAAGTAGTTACCAAATAATGAAAACAAACCTACTAATGGGAAACAGGGTGAGTGTTCACTTACGTGACGGTCAGAGAGAAGGCGGGTTTCTGTGGAAGAAGGTCTGCATATTGGGTGAAACAGAAGCACAGAAGGAATGCAAATATTTGGTGCCGTCGTACTTCACTGACAAATCGCCAAACAAAAACACCGAAATTGAGCCCGTCTATTGACCTCTGAAAACGGCAGCATTCACAAACCACCAAAAACTCCCCAGCGAGCGTAGCCAGGATAAGCCAACAGATGGAGAATTTAAAAAACCAACTGGTCCAGAAGATAAGCCGCTCAAAACTAGCATTGCAAGAATCATGTACCAAAAGGGTTGAACAGGCCAAAGAACCAGTCTGGCGTGATACCACACACTGAAAATAGCCAAATGGTCAATCATAATAAAGGACGTAGTCTATTGAAAACTGACTTCGGACAAACAGCCTGTCAAGTAAGAAAAGGACAGACCACAACGCAATGCAGATCGCGAAGGGACCAATCAAATCTCCAGCGAGATTGCTTCCAAATAGTTATTCTCTAGAGGAATACAAGCACAAGCTTGGAGGTACGATGTTTGTCGAGCGCCAGAACAGTTCCCTAGATAAGTAACAAAACCAAGGCAATAGAAGAGCCATCTGAAAAGCTCAACAATAAACCAACCAACACATTTAAGAGCTTAGGTTGAGAATGTTCCTGAGGTTAGAAGCCTTCCAGATAATGCGCAACAAAATGATAATCTAGTTCGCAATGCCGCGGCAAAGATTGTCGCTCACGTGAACCGTAATAACTATGCACTAACTGAATAGACAGTGGACAGTACAATATAAACTCTTGTTTCATGGCTTGGTTAACGTTTTCTTCCAATGCCAGAGATTCACTGCTATGTGAATGTATGTTCTAAAGTTACGTTAACGAAAAGCCGTTTCCACATTGGCAGAACACGCACGTAGCCTAACGTATGTACAGAAACTCAAGCCCAGTCACGTGGACCGCGGTTCCTTCTGGTGACTCTGAATTGGTTGGCTGGAAGCAGTGGACGGGGAATTCCCATTGTTTACATTGGATTAAATCTATTTACTTGAATATAAGAGACGTTAGAGCCCTATGACTTGAAGGGAAATCCTCGTAACCACTCATTCGTCTAACCACACATAGATGAGAATGGTCCGTAAATTGATTGTACTCAAGTGCGAAGTGTCCTGGTTGCTCCTCGTGAATCTATTCTCGCTTTCTATCACGTTGGTAGTGATAACATACCGAATAAAAAAGATTACTATCTTCCTCCACGGGCGCAGTTAACATAAAATCAGTGGATTGATTGATGGTGCGTCGGCGCGCATCCGTTTTAGTGGCCATGGTGAGCCACATTGTCTCGTTTTTGTGCCCTCAACATCAATGACAGGATATTCTTCTAAACACACGCACGCACCGCTCACATAATCATTCCACTGGCTTCTCGGAACCTGGCAGATGTGAGTTCATACAATACTGTAGTCTGCAGCTGAAAAAGCAAACCAGTAAAATCGGACACAGCTATCCTAGTTCATCGGGTCTTTTTTCCATTTTTAAGTCATTCTGTTTGTGTTCCACTTTAAAAGAGATTATCAGTGGTGCCTGGAAAGTTGAAAATATCGATATCTCATTCAGTGATGTAAACTCCTGAATAAAAAACGTGTACTTATTACGCGTTCGCCTGCTGACCAACATTTGCGTCGTAGTCCAATATCTCTAACAAACCGATCGGTCCGGTTCGGTCAAATACTGACAGAGAAGTATGCTGAAAATGATTAAAAGTGTGGTTGATCGTTTTTGTAATTTTCAGTCCGAAGCGACCAAGATGTGGTCTGCTTCCACAATCTCGTCCTACCGTTTATACATACACTCTAAGTCATCAGTCCAAGATTTGCCATCGACCATGTTCCAAAACTATTCCTGGAGGTCTGTTTAGTCCTGTTGTTAGGTCACGACCCACCATTCACCCTCTCGACAAACCAGAATTTTACTTTGGCTTGACACTGCTTCACGTGACTGGTCACCAAACCGATCAAATCACGGGAACTTGACATTTCGGTTCAATGCGAACTTCTTAAGAGTTTGACTGTAAAAACCGAGCCATCATTAGCTGATATAGAAACATGGAAAGCATTTTCACCAAGACAAACAGATGTTTATTTGGGAAAACTGGCCTATGCTAAAAAAATACTTATTGTCAAAATCGTGAAGACCGCTGCTTAACGCATGAACTCTAAATGGCTCCTGTCACTTATTCCATATTGGTGAAAATTTTCTGGGTAAACCTTTTTCTTGTTAAAACTCAGTCAAAACATTTGACAAAAGGCGAAATTTTTTTCAGAAAAACAGATTTACAAAGACGAGACGGTTGTTTTACCAATGATCAAACACGGTAGGAAAAACTTCTTGCGATTTTGCTCGCTATGAGATCTTTTACGTCGATACAGACAGAATACTTACATGTTTGTTGATAAAATTCAAGGTGAACGTTGAAAGGACGAAAAGACATGCTGTTGAAAGGTATGGAATCACGGTTGAAAGATCAGGTAACCCACCTACTTGCCTATTATTTCAATTTCACTTGACTCCCCCATAGGTCAACGTCATGCCTTTGGTCTTCAGACTTTTATTCTCATCTGTAGACAAATTGGTATTGCCCAGACGCGATTTCAAGCTCCGATGATGCTAACTAACTGTGACATCCTAACAAGTGGGTAATTCGTTTAACACAACCAGGTCAGTTACTAGGTCGTCTTGTAGAAGGGCAAAGCGATCACATCGCTCTAGCGTGAATACAATCACCTGTTCACTTGCATCTAGCGCGCGCTGTGGGGTAGCCCGCTTTCCTCGCACGGCAGATGTTGGACACGACCAGGGATATGCATTGCAAAAACCTGTAGCAAACGGGAAACTCGAGTCCAGTACTTTCATTATTCGGTGTGGACTCAATAGAATAAGTGTGTCAGGAAACAAGAGGGACTGTTCACGCGAGCTCTCTAATGAGTGAGCTCTGAGGACAATGTCAGTGAACATTTGAACCAATTAAAGGCATATTAGAAAATATTAGTAAATAGTGTATACCCTACCAAGCGAACCAACAATCCACTTCTTAGTCAGGTAACTAGTTCAGTGATACCGGAGGAGATATGCGACTGAAGCCAATTTCAAAGGCCATAGTCAGTGGTAAAGAACGCGTGGAAAAACAAGCACGTCTGTTCAGTCAAACGCGTACCACGTACAACTTGCAAAACGTACTCTTTCACAACCAGAGTGAAGGTGAAAAGTTGAATTCAGTTCACATACACACCGTCAAGTGGTGCCGTGGCAGACGAAAACCCTCTTCCCAAAGGTGAGTGTTACAAGGTCTAGGTTTAGGTGTCGTGGTGTAACGGTGACACTATTGATGGGAAGGCATGCGAGTAGTATATTTTCTTCTTGTAAATTCGCTTTGCGTCTCTTGAAAAGGGAGATCTGTTGTGGAATTTGTGGAGTCGCATTGTAGAATTCGTTGAAGTCAATGAATATTCAGGAAAGTTCAAGAAGAAACGTTCAAGAGAGGATGGATGTCCAGTTTTTGTAAATAAGATGCAAATGAGAATTTTGCTTTCCTGTCCAATAGCGTGTAACTGGTCAGTTGGCATTTTCTAATAAGTAACTCCGCAGCAAAGGCCTTCTTCCCTTCAGCGGTAGTACCCCAAGCATCGGTGCTTGAATACCTGTTTTGCTGTCGATGATGACGATGATGAGACGGGACATGCTACCTTTGAACACAACTGAGTGAATATCGCCTCTTCAAACACCAATCCGAACTCATTTCCTACCGAGAGTGAATGTTCCTTCTGAAGCACTCAATGCTGCGTTTTTAGATGGCCTTCATTTATTTTGAGATACCTCATTGGCCCTATTTGGGTCAAATGAAAACGACCTATGTACCTGTTGGCATGTTGCATATTTCGAAGACCACTAGCCAATGTTCAGGGGAAATGGGGTGAATGGGTTGTATCCAAATACAATCTGGAATCTGCATGGATCTACGTGCGTGGGTTTGTGCCTTCCTGCAGCAAAACAAATGCCATTAGAAAAAATGGATGTAAATTTCCCAAGCGAACAAAAACAGTCATCAGATCGAACTATCTACTACTACAGCAGACGGCCAATATATCGATCGGAAAACATGGACGATCGACATGCAAATGGGCGCCACGCTTTCAGGGTTCGTATTCGATTAGGAATAGCGTTATTGAACAGCACTGTCGGTTCACAAAAACCCGAATATCAGATATTTAACTAGTTCACTGAATGTATTTGAACTTAGCTTGCTCGTTCATTTTAAGGGTCACTGTACACAGCATTTGGGATGATATAACTAGTCATGCTTTACCCTAACCACTTTCGGCCCTTTGTACAGAGACAACAAATTAGCTGAAGCGACGAGTTCGCTTGGTACGAAATAAAACACCAGCACCCAAATTGGAAAGATGGATTGAAGTGTACGAGACATCCACATCGGGAAGTGGCAAGTCCCCTGTTGACCTAATTTGGGACGTTTTCTACCGTAACTCTATCCCATAGAAGTGAAACAGAACGGTTTTAACCCTCCATAAGCACATCACTCTATTTGTAACAGTAGTTCTGCTGTCCTGGTGTATTTATTATTGTGAGTCACACCAAAGAGGAGGTGCACTGAACTCGAGTTTCGCCCTTATTAGAGGTTATCAGCAGTTCATATCCACTGGCCGTGCCAGGGTTTGAACTTCGGACATCTGACATGCGAGGTAAGAGTGTTACCACTACTTCACAGGTGCACGTTGAACGTATCCTGATTTTCACATCTTAAGCGTGAGCAACACATATCCCGCAATCCTCACAACAGATTTTAATTCCGGTCAAAAATCAAATTTTAGTCTTCAACAATGTAACCCGGATGATGTAACATGAAAAATACATGAAAATACGAAAAAGGAAAGCTAACAGTGACATAACTGAAGGATGATCTCTTGATCTCGTCCTGTTAAGAGAGATTGCCATGCTTTTACTACGTTTGGAAATGACTGACAGTTTTTCAGTTACCAATTAATTTTTAGAGGCACAGACGTTTGTTTCTTTGTACCAAAGTTGTACTATACACAGAGAATAGGGTGAAGATAAGACTGAAAGTTGGTCAGTTCAAAATTTCCATGAGATGAAGCAAAATCAGTTTCTGATGACGCAAGAAGTGGAGCACCACTCAGATGCTCTGATTACTTGTCTACTCACGAAAACAAGTGTTACTCTTGGGTATTCGAACCCCCGTTGTTCGGTACCACTTACTTATTTCGTTTTGCTGTAAGGCCTCTAGTTCAACTCGCATCCAGAAGGCAGAAATTATTAGGTGCTAAATAAAGCATAAAGCAGCCGAAGTTCTATACGACAAGAATTGATCAAGCATATTTGGTCCGGATTCGTCTTGGACAGGGTCTCCCGTCAGCCCAACTCAGCGGCAGAGTCATAACTTTAATGTTGATAAACCGCAGCCATATCGGTGAATCATAGAGAAATGGATCGTAATCAAGATAATGCACGGATCTATCTTTATGCTTCAATGATGGCGTGTTTTCAGACAACAGTTTTACCCTTAATATAGATAGGTAGTCTCATGCAAACAATATGCATACAAAAACTGAACAAGCAACTAGTATGCTCAGGGGGAAATACAATGAGCTATTAGGAGTGAAACTGATTGATGACGGACGACAAATCGTTCGAGTATTGGTACTAAACATTTGGCTGTGTAGGACGAAATACTCAGACAAGCGAGATAAGGAACCACATGGTTTTCATATATAGACACGCACCTGCTTCGCGCAACGGGGGGATTTGAGAGGAATTCAGTCATATATTTGAATACGAAATATTATCAGTCATTTTTTATAAAAAAGATTTGTGTAGGCATTCAAATGTCTTTTATTTATACTTACTATCAGCAACCTACCAGCAGTTTTGCGGACGAAGGTAAAAGCCAAACGCATCGCTTGATTAGACTATAAACTTTTCAGTAGTCCTTTGAAAACGACGGACAAACACCACGATTTAATCGGAAAGGCGGTACAAAATGAACTAGATGACACTATTTGGGGAGGAAAACGTTGTGTTAAGTGACTCAGCGTTAGAATTTTAAAGAATACGTATTAGTGTCGTGTCCAGCCGGAGGTCATGGCGTGAGGATATTTCACACAGATCCGGACAAACTTTGACAGTAGTTAGTGCCACAACAGATATAACAGTCCTGATTCACGTGGAAAGTACTTGAAACCGATTGGGTAGTCATCGTTTTCGAAAAAGTTTGGTGACAATCGGTAGATCTAAATAAGCCGA
>NW_008751859.1:703931-720191 GCF_000715545.1 Opisthorchis viverrini | reverse complement strand
AGCGAAACGTTGCCCAGCAATAAATCTACCGATTGTCATCAAACTTTTTCGAAAACGAGTCCTGATTCAATTTAAAATAATTCCAGATGTGCTTAGCTGTAGAGCAATGTGTTGTCGTGTACGGATTTCGTGTCTCGTACAAATAAGCTCCTGGCATTGTGGAGTATGCTCTTCTATAAGCAATGTTATATGCACTGTGTGTAAAGTGTGCGTGATAAAACTGGTAGAAACGTTGAAAAGACATACCCTTAAATACGCCGGTGAGAGAACTGATGAATTCGGATTAATGCTATCTTGCCGTAAAATAGTGCAAGAGGGTACAAGCGAGACAGAGGACGGTCTTCTATCTTAAATTGTTTGTACAGCAGAAGCTTTCCATCGGATGAGTCAAACATGATACTAAGATCCACAAAATGAACTCAAAACGTTCGGTTTTGACGCCTTAAATCTCTGAGAGGTGGTTCTTTGTATCTGTGGAAACTGAGCGTGTCGTGTGCGCGAACTGCTGCCGAAAGTCCCTAAAAAGATACACTCATTTGCAAATCAATTTGGTTTTTACGAGAGACTCAACTGAATCTCTCGTTATGATATTCCACAACTGAATGTGCTGCACACAGGCCGCCTCATGATCCAGTTGGCACGATATTTGAGATATCGCAGTATATTTTCACAAAGGAAATGAGTGTATTTCTCGATAACTGTCCAATTTGGGTTAAAGTAGAACAAAACGTTGACGGAAACTCGGGGACTGCGCCTACCTGATGAGCCCCAAGAAGGGCGAAACCGGTCGTCGCCTGTCGAAGAGTTTTCAGCAACTGTGTGAGTAGTTCCCAAAAAAGATCTTTTAATGCCACTCACAGGACAAAATGCCTAAAATTGACCTGAAAGCTTACGGATCACTAGGATGACAGCCTTTTCATTTGCAAGTTACTGTGGTAATTCTCCATGCGTCCGCAGTAAGGTACTATCTTAAAAGACGACTGAGCAAATGATAAATTTGAACAAGGTCAGGGGGGCGTGGTTATTTAACACTAAGGAGGATACTCTGTCTGACCCATTGGATTTGTTTGGGTGAATTTTCACCAGTCCAAGATAAATCAACTCTCAAAATAGGGTCTTTACTCTTTCTCTTGTGGCAAGTGTCAATAAGTTCATCGAGATTTTTGGCAGCTGCGGTGTGCCTGCTTTTCATTTGTAACTGAGGACTGATGTAAAATACCCTTCCAGCAAATCAGAACCGCTGAACGATGAAAGATCCTGATACAGCGATACCCACCATTATCACCCATGGCGCCGGACAACGCATTGGTTCATGCATCTCACATCATCCACAAACGACTTCGGTCCATTCTTATGGTGGTTTTGGACTGATCAGTTTGCATCCTAACCCTCCTTACGACTGGTAAGCCCTGATATTTACTAATACGACGCATGTACGAATTTGTCACGTCTGTAGCTCCAAAGCTCCAAAGCAGATGCCTCTGCCACCACACGTGGACGCTACTGAATGATCTTGAAGATTTTTGAGGAAACCTTCGAAGTGACTGGAATTCACACGCGACCAGTTTCTAGCAATATTGGGGCCGATCGTGCGGTTGGCGGTTTTTTTGGTGTATAGAAGCCCAGTAAGGTTCTTAAATCTGTCAAGACGTGTTTGTGAATAAAATCCTGAAAATTGTAGTTTTGAAAGATTTTCTAACTGATTTAACATTCTTTCGGTGAACTACAAACGGTGTCGCCCCCAAACTGAAGTTAAATATACAGCTGCCTTCACGGGACTGTCAAGGTCATTACGGTGGATGGATTTCTCTTGGTTGGATGCTTCCCATCATATGCTAAACCGCTAACTCAGTTTCATTTGTATATTAGCTGTACCAAATTGCGAACATTTGCTAACTGATTGGATCAGAGCTGTTTCATGTAAATGCTTTTTGTAGTTCACCTCCAGCTTTTTTACGCATATCGGTAAGGAAGAGATTAAATTATCCATCATGAGAACAGCCTGACGCCGGTCAGCTGAAATTGTGTCCATAAACTCAAGGGAACCTCCCAATTCAGATGTGAACATTTGTCCCCGTATCGGGACAGATAAGCCAACCAACTGTTTGGCAACTGCAGAATAAGGTGAATTACCTTTACCTAAGGTAGGTCCAATGAGACTTCCATCTTTATGCGTTCATTGCAGACCGTAAGATTGCTGTATAGGGCTACCTATTGGCCTTCTGTATTCCCATTCCGACGTTGTGGTGGGCTCTACGATTTTTAGCCTTTCGAAACAGTTGAACAACTGAATTTCATGGATCTTGTTAGATAGTTCTCTGTCACTTGCTGATCATTCTACCTTCATCCAGAAAGACCATGTTCAGTCTGCTGACATAGCCCCAGTTATTCATTTTGACAAGAAGAAATAATATGTTGTCCTTCAGCCCTTTTAATATTTTCTTGATGAGTGGTCGTATATTTTAAACTGTCCATGTCTGTGTCCAATGTAAATTTGACTGAGATCACTTTTGAACCTCCCAAAGAGCTGAGGGGATGAGCTATTTAGTTGGACAGAAAATGTTTACAAACTTCATCCCTCTAGCTAGCGACCAAACTTCCAACCTGGATGCAGAACACAAAGGACTGAACAAATTGTGTGCAAGTGGTATGGGGTTGCCTTAAAAGTGGCTTGATGCTCCCGGTGTCATTCACAATAGGTCATACGTTAGAGGATTTTTCGTTCCATTGTAATTTATTATACAGTTGGAATATTTTATGATTGCAGGGGCGTGATAGAACCTTGTAGAATACAGTTTTTCGTCCCCCATGTGTTTCGATAATTAAAATGGTTAACTACCGGACCTAGTTTTCCTAAGAAGTGTCATAATTTTTTGGTCTCATGTCTGATATTGAGTCTCTATTGTATTGAAGTCAGCCAGCGGTGAAATACATTGGTTTTTCCTGGGCTTGAACTCTCGAAATCTGATAAATGAGCAGAGCGTGCGACCTCTAGTGCACCAGTGCAGGTTGGACTCATCTGAAATATCAGTCGCGTGTGTTCAGACTTGAGCGACGCCTCAACTGATGACTGAATAAGTGTCCTACAGATTCCGAAAACACACATGTTCACGTTCAGATATCAGTGAGAAATGGTCATTGACATTTCAAGCGAAGTTGGCACAAGTTACTTCGAATCTGTCTGATGTTGGACAAACATTACCCAATTTGGTGCACCATGTCATCTGCCGAAATGTTCAAGATGTCTTGAAATGTGGGCCCTTTGTTATTATAGTTCCGGTGCAATTTTTCAACAGAGTGCACAAGCTTTGTTAGATTTCCTGTGGAGAAAACTGTCCCGTATACATCCGCCCAGAATACTTGGGCCAAAGTGCACAAAAGTCGTTAATTTTAGGAGTTGTAATTAGGTGTGTATATTTTTACACGCACACTCATACACAAACTGATGGAATGGGACAGTGTCATGGGACAGTGTTTGCCTAATTTGAAGCACAACACATACTGTGATGTGCCAGATGAAATGAAAAACGATGAAGCAGCTGAGATCCAGTTAACCAGCAAAAAGTTAATCAACCATAAAAATAAGCCCTAATGTCTGAGCCCTGCAGCTGTCAAATTTTTAGCCAAGAAAAACAGGAGATCACGCAGGTAGAAGAGTAATAACATAGTAGCCAGGAAAAGAACATTTGCTATTCTGCTGTACACCAATGCAAAAAAATGTGCCCATTTGAGATGATGGGATTCTATAAATAGGCGCTTCTGGCAACGATCTTCCCATATTGGACATACATAAATTTACAGGGAGATGCACTGCAAACTATGGAGTTAGGTACAAATGAACGCTGTAACAATTTGCAATTCGCATCTGATTGTTAAACACCAAAATGCCGAGAATTCCTTTAGTCCGCATGCTTGTGAATTGCCGATCAGTTCGGCTTAACAGACTTCAGTATAAGGTTTATACAGCTCTCAGTTACATCCATTACTCATTATGCATGTCCAGCAATTGTAAATTCATTTGTCCCGTACGCCATCAAGACCTAGGAGCTGTGTGAACTTTTCCAAAACCCTTTGATCAAAGTTGCTAAAGTCTAAGGTTGTGACCGTCAAGAATGGACTGGGCCTTACCGTGGTTTGCGCACCTCGATGACCCATTGAGCCATACTGGGGGATGCCCCCACGACACTCATAGAGTCTCTCATACCAGGTTGGTCAATGGTTAGAGGTCTGAAGAACACAGTCTCCTGGCCCTCCAGGTTTTGGGTTGGAACATGTGGCAACTTGTTTCGTAGAAAAAATAATGCATTCGCATTTCTCACCAAAAAACCGCTGCCTTGCGGTTAGGCTTTGGTTGAGGACCCTAATTGTCCTCCTGTCTAGCTGTGGGCTCCCTGGTAGTATCCCAGCTTTCGTACAACAAGGACCCTATGGACTGCACATGTACAAATAAACTCATGTTATATTATCCATCGCGTAGTGCCATCAGCCGGGTCGCCTTTCTCACTGCATACAGGAAGGCGGGTAAGCGAAAACAGGCTACTGCTGACGCCTCCCTTCTTTCTCTTTCTCATACTTTTACTTCTCCTCTCCTCAGCCCATTAATAGCTCCCTTGTAGTCTCAGCACTTAGGACCAATGACTCCGTTCAGTGTAACAGATGAGGCTAATGAATGACTTGGCAAGGCCTGAGTCGCATTTGCTAATTTGCGAAATCTATGGCGTCAAAGTGGCGTCCACGAATCTCAAGGGAAGTGTGTATCAAGCTACGGTGCGGGCTGTTTTGTTGTTATGTAGCCGTGAGACTTGGTCTGTTCTGGCAGCGAAACGTCTTCAGGTGTTCAACAATCGTTGTCTCAGAACCATTGTTCGTGTGAGTTGGTGTCGGCTTATCCGTAAGGAGACAGTTAGAAAGCGAGTTTTTGGTTGTGCAAGGGGCACCTCCACTAAAGAATGTGTTCAGCACCAGAAGCTGCGTTGGCTGGGACATTTGTTGCATATGCCGAACCATCGTTTGCCAAAGAGAGTTCTGTTTTTCATGCCCAATTCAGAGTAGCGGAAGCAGACAGGTAGCCAACCCGTGACCCGGCAGAGGGGTATTACAGATACCACCAAACGTTTTGGTGCTGTCGGTGCTACTCGCCTTCTAGGATGGGGACCGCTTGATCTTCACTGGGCCTGGTTGGAGACGCAGCAAGATATGACCGCCAACCGACGGTAGTGGTGTTCTTGTTGTCAGTTTCTATCCAGATCGCTTGAGTGAATTTGTAGCCACCTCGGAATTATTGTAGTAAGCTATTACTAAGTTTATTCACCGTCCACCTTTATTCCTTTTCCACAAGAATGCATTCAAGTAAATCATAGTTGTACGACAGTGAAGCATCAATGTTGAACACTGATGTCATGCTGTCGAGGAGGATGATGGTGATGATGTCTTAGCATGTGACACTGGCATGACTCTAATCGACAGATTGGACGTCAGCAAGCACCACTGGCGAATGGGACCGGATGCATTAATCAGTTAAGTTTACATAGCTAGAGATATCTACAGTGATCCTAAGAATTCTCCAAACAAAGTTTTCACTGCATTCATTTTTAAACGTGTCCGTTGGCTTGGGTTTTCGGTTTTTTTTCCGTGTCTGTATCGCATCTAATTTATCTTTCAATATGGTCTACACTCGTCGAGTAAAAAGCCGAGAAATAGAGTACTCCAATTTTAAATCTTTTGGAATCAGACGCATTGTGCACATCACAAGCCTTTTGGTTGATTTAAATTCTATCCAGATTGCTTGAGTGAATTTGTAGCCACCTCGGAATTATTGTAGTAAGCTAGTACTAAGTTTATTCACCGTCCACCTTTATTCTTTTTCCACAAGAATGCATTCAAGTAATTCATAATTGTACGGCAGTGAAGCACCAATGTTGAACATTGATGTCATGCTGTCGAGGAGGAGGTTGGTGATGATGTCTTAGCATGTGACACTGGCATGACTCTAATCGACAGATTGGACGTCAGCAAGCACCACTGGCGAATGGGACCGGATGCATTAATCAGTTAAGTTTACATAGCTAGAGATATCTACAGTGATCCTAAGAATTCTCCAAACAAAGTTTTCACTGCATTCATTTTTAAACGTGTCCGTTGGCTTGGGTTTTCGGTTTTTTTTCCGTGTCTGTATCGCATCTAATTTATCTTTCAATATGGTCTAAACTCGTCGAGTAAAAAGCCGAGAAATAGAGTACTCCAATTTTAAATCTTTTGGAATCAGACGCATTGTGCACATCACAAGCCTTTTGGTTGATTTAAATCTTCTGGTTCAGATCACGTGAAATCTCAGAAACTACTACATCGTCGGGGGGTTTTCAGCAGTCTTGTGAGTAGTTTCCTTTGTGAAAATACTACATCAACTGTTTACTTCTTTCCTTTCCCGGTAATGTTTGACAGCTACTTTGGGATCCTCTGCATGTAAGCCACTGGGTACGGTCGAAAAATCTCTTTGCAATCATCCTGCTTGGTGTTGTAAACATCGGAATCAAACCTGACTGGAAATTCCACAAGACTTGTTTGTTCGCAGCATAGTGATAGTCTTCAAACATGTCACCAAATTTTCCGGATGATTTTTTTTCTGTTTCAGCAAACCAGTCAGTTTTTTCTGAGGGAAACTATTCATAAGGTTGCAGAAAACTCTTCCACAACCCACGACCGGTTTCGCCCCTTCTTGGGGCTCATCAAGTAGGCGCAGTCTCCGAGTTTCCGTCAACCTTATGATCTACTTGAACCCAAATTGCACTGTTTTCGAGAAATACACTCAGTTGCAAATCACTTTGGTTTTCATGAGAGGACATCATAACCGAGAGATCCATTTGAGTCTCTCGTGATACCCAAATTGATTTGCAAATGAGTGTATTTCTCGGAAACCAGCCAGTTATTTCCAGACTTCATACACAAGGCTTATTCATTCATCGTAAATGAAAGAACGATGAATCAACCTTCTCACGTGTATCTCCTTGAGCACTTGAATTTTCACGTCGAACTGGCGAACGTGTAATGTGAACAAAAACACGACACTGGTTTTAGAGATACTTTAGGAACTCGATCATCATGGTTGAAATTCATCATTAGCAAAAAATCGAAAATTAACTGGAACTCTGAGCGAATTAAAGGAACGTCACGGTGAACGCAGCGTTGTTTTCATAACCGGTTATCACAAATTTACCTTCGGGACACTCAGTTTCTCAGATCCAGATACATCCCACCGCTACATTATTATACGGTCAACACGTCTCTAGTTGTAGAGGAATCTCCAGAAATGCTTTAGTCTGCTTTACAGTCATAGGGCACTTTAACACCTGTGATAAATTTACCTACACTCATTAGTTGCGGGTCAACAGACACCCTTTCTACCCAGCCCTACCTGACGCCATTTCAACTTCCTGCATGAGTGGTTATCTTTCATTCAATCAAACCATTGTACCATGGCACACTGTTTTTAGCTGAATACCTAGCCGAGTGGCTGAATGGCCGAGAAATAAGGCTAATGGACTGTTGTCCCAGCATTATTAAGCTAGTGAGTAAGCTGACCTTTGTCATTATAGAGTACAGTGGTCCTTTGTCGGATGAGAAATTTCACCATTGGTGTTCTGTACAGACGTACAGTGAGGCATGGTGGACATCTAAATGTCAGGCACACCGCTGATTTATCCTGATTTGCGAGTCAGTAGTTGGAGCGGAACTAACACAGTCACCGATCATCTGTCGTTTTGCGAGATGGCTCAGTGGTTAGAGCACGAAGGTCCATGGCTTGTACCCGGCCTCTCCTGCCTAGCCTTGGACAATCTGGCATTATCCCAGTCCTAGTGCTTTCTAAGGGTGGCATGGCAGCCAGATACCGCAAGGATATTATCAACTTGCCATCAATTAGTGCTCAGTTCTACATCCGGATGTCAGTTTGATTGCAAACGACAAGCATGATGATAGGACTCAAGTAAGTGAGAAATTCCGGAAGCTAGACATTTCTAACCAGGCTTCCCTTCGCATGCCTCTAAGCAGGCGAAAGCAGACGCGGTAGTTGTAGCTAATTTCGACACGTTACGCTGTAACTTGTTTTTTTTTCATACATCTGTTGTCAACCCACACCCTAGCAACAAAGTTCTGATGTGGTAAGATTAAACCAAAATGACTGGTCGGTCAACGAAAGTGAATATTCACCATTATGGTCATGTTCTGGAACTGATGACGCTACAAACTTATGATGCACAAAGGCTGAAGGCGAAAGCTTCACGCTTTTCCTTCAGAAAATTTCCTCACATTAACGACCTTATAATCCAGTGAAGTAAGTCGACAAGTGGCCGAATTTCGGTCACCGTTTGGTTGGCTATTCTTACCAGACACCTATGATCAATCTTCAAAGTTAACAAAAAGAATCTGAATTCTTCCGGAACGTATTAAAATGATACGTCTAAGTTTATTACCGAATTCTCTTGCTGTGCAGCTGACCATCCCTCTGGAACTTCAGCCAACAAGTTTGTTCTACTTATTCCGCTTGCAAAAAAAAATCCATTCAGTCGGTACCATGAATTAAGCTGACAGTCTGCTGTCATGTCCTGAACTCACATGAAGGACACCGGGAGCCACCGTTTCGCCGGTGAGCTCGGATAGGTTTTTCCGTTTATGTTTATCCGTGCGAGCTCACAGTCGAATCGGAATTCCACCTGTGGGAGCTACAAGCATAGGTACATCAGGTGTACATGTACATCAGGTGATCACCTGACTCAGGACCCCCTGTGCCGTCGTGCCTGTGGGACTGGAGTGATGAGACCGTATTCCGCAGCTGCCTATCTCACACACGCAGATCCGCAAGTTGCAGGTGCGTACCTGAACACAATCGTGCAAAAGTTTGACAGACAGATTAGATGGTCAAAAACTGGACGGACTGCTCACATTTTAAAGATGTCGTGGTGTTATAGGTGGTTTAACCATTTACAAATTACCTCGACCACATAAACAAAACGGAACGAGCGTCGTTTCATCGGCGCAGACAGATTGCTTGAATTGCCTGGGCTTCTGTACACCACTGTTTCGCACACCTCACTTGGACCGGATACATTTACCTTTCAGTCAGGTAAAGGTGTCGTTTGCTATCAAGGTGTGTCAGCAAAAGCTGAATTTCACCCAGTGTTTCGGAGCCATGAAGGACTGTGGAGTAGAAAACATACTTGCTTTTATGCTCTGCAATGCGCACTTTCAGTTGCCTGCTCGTCTTTCGTATGCAGGCAGAATCGCGATCATCATACATTCAGTTACATCACTTGCGCTGAGTCTTTAGGGTACATCAAGTGTCTTTTGAGGGTGGCATCAAATTTAAAGGCTGATAAGAACACATGAATCCACCCAGTCGTTTTTGTGCTGGTCCCATTTTATCTGTGTCCTTTTGATTGCCACCGGTCTAGGGAACTCTCAGTGAAACATACTGGACAGTTTTAATGCTGGATTACTGACCAAAGTCTCAGGTGGCTAACCGTTGATATTGATTCGTTGTAATGAACCATGAGATGTATAGAATTCTGATTAACCTCACTCAGCTTGTCTTAATGCAGTTATCTTGTTGAGTCCACACCAGAGAGCGGAAGCAGTGGAGTTGAGTTTTGCTCTTAGCGGAGATCAACAGTAGTACATTTCATTGGCTCTGTCGGGTTTTCGAAACAGAAAGGAATGGGTGATACATGTTCTCAAGGCGAGTTTGGTTTATCAAGAAATCAGTGAGTTGATCACTGCGAAAATCCCTTTTTGAGTTGGCCATTGAAAAAGCTTTTTGCGGACTTTTGAATCCACGTAGATTAGTAATTTATTCACTCAGTATTGCGACAGCCAAACCACGGTAAATTATGAGATGTCAAAAGAAAATCCACTATTAGGATTATCCTTTTAGTATACAGTTGGGGTGCTCAGTTCATCGTGGTATCTTGTCTCAGCTCTAAAATCAAATGAGTGTATTTAACTACTAATATATGCAAAGACGTTCAACCAGATACCAATCGCCGTCAGTAGTGTGCTGTTCATTGCGGGTTGCAAACCCATGATATGTCATTCACTCAGAAAATATTGCGTACTGTTTCCTTTGGCAAATTTTAACCTGCCTGCTGGGACAACTCATAGGAAAGCCAAGATACCTGTGTTCATGGGAAGTGGAACAGAAAGACAATAAACCGTTTGCAGTTGGGAGTATTTATCAAAAATGACCCATCATATAGGAATAACAGAGTCCAATTGACATGAGTAGTTTGTAGTAGCGTCGATGAGTGCCAGTATTTAGGCATTTATATATCGGTTTTGTCGATTGATGGCATGACGGTCATACAGCCAGTGACTATCATTGGTTAGCTGATGCATTCATGGGTGATTCAGCTCCAAATGGCATATGAGTTATGAATTATATTTAATGACTTTCGTTCGCCTCACTTACGGGGCTTTCACTTCAAGGTGATTCGTCTGACTGAGGGTGAAACCCTAATCGGCTGTTATTTGAATCGCCACACATTTGGAAGCAGAGGAAAGTAGACTGAAATGAATTTTCTTCACTCCGAATAAACGAGTAAGCTAACCGTAAATATAATCTCATACGAGCAAGTTTTACGGATTAATTTTGGTTTCTATCCGTAAAATCAGTTGGGCATGTTCGAATTCTTTGTATGTGATTGGTAGTCTTGATATATTCTGACTGCTACTTCACCGTCTATGTAATCGCACTGCGCTAAATTAGTCACCGAAACCTTTATCCCTTCGTTTGACTACTGAACTCGTGTCATACATCAAAGGCATTCAGTAAATCCTGACGCTATAAACTGCTATAGTTAAGGTGTACAATGCTGGTGTCCTCATTATGAGGGACAAAGGGCCGACAGCAGACGGTCTTAAATGAGGGGTGATCTTTCCTGGCAGCGTCTTTTCCAGCAAGGAACTCCTCCAGATGGATTCATTGGTTTGCAGAAAGTAAGTTCTATGACCTACTGAGTCCATTGCAAGAGAGCGTGATGGATATAACAACGACTATAGGAGGACTACGATCTAATGTGTAAATGGCATTCATCAGATAAACTCATGCATTGAAGGTGCTTGGGTGTGTTTCGGACAAAGTCTGACGCGTTGAATGCTCAAACAACAGAATGGTAGTTTTGGTGGGGGAGGTGAATACTATATGGGTCATTGGTTAGGCACAAGTGCTAATATGTAGCTTTTGTTTCATGTATGTTTCCGATACGTGCAGTGAGTAACTACTGGTTATGTTTATGGTGTTGTGATTACGCAGAAAAACTGTGGTTGGCTGCGAATTGAACATCAACTACTCCTCTACAAAGGCCACGTAATCATAGCCATCTTTCATTTTGGGGTCAATATTAGTAGACCAAGAAGGCGAACAAAAATTAGCACAACTCATATTTAGAGAGGAGCCTTAGCATTTGATAGAACCACTACCCACGAGAATTCTTTACCTGAAATCAATCCTCAGAACAAGGTCAGTGACTGGCGTTTGAGTCAAAGCCAACGATTGGTTCATTCGTATGTCTCCACATTTTCACCACTGTCAATGTACCAAAGTTTCCGTAATGTTTCAGACTGTATGCTGAGTTTATCATGCTGAATGTGCATTAGAGTAGAACGAAGATTTTTTAAACTACCTTACAACAACATTTACATGCATATTTTTTAACGCTTACAAGGAGAAAACACATCAACCACCCACTGGAGTGCACAAAATATTGGTCCTTTATATCTAGGATTGCGACAGAAAACGCTGTTTTAGATGGGTTCCTCCGTTAAGTAAGACAGTTTCATTGGAGAGAAGTGAGATACGAATTATTCGAGAAGGCCCAGCGCCTCTTATTGAAGTTCTTGGTGACAGTTTAGGCTTTTGCGGTCAACTACAGGTAGATTCTATTTTCGAATCCCAATTAACGAACTCGGTGTGATGTTGTTGCATTTGATCCAATCAGAATTCGGAAAAATATTTATCAATCCGATAGTTTGCACCCATGCTAGCGATATTTCTTCGCTTGTATGGCTGCACTGCGTGGAGGCGCGCGCTCAGAAAGTCTCTCGTATAGACGAGTAGCTGTCGAGTTCACGTAGCTTGCGGACTTTATGACACCTAATAGACGGGTTATCACACAGCAGTGCAGCACCAGTAGCCCACCGTCTGTGTTGTATAACCGTTCACTGCTGAATTGAATCCTGAGGTCTGATCAACCAAATATTCTGTTCCAGTATACGGTTTTAGTGTCTTCCTGGAATGCAGACACTTCTGAACGCTTGCTTGTTGTGAAATAATGACGTGGATGTTTTTGTACAGGACTTTCGCTTAACGTTAGACTTTTTGTTATGACTGCCAATTCTGCATTTTTCCTGTCATGTAATCAGACACTTGAAAAGCCTGTGGTTTAACGGTCCATGAAGTTGTGGAGATGTTGTTTTCTGTCCCAATCAAAACCCTCTTTCCAGGTTACAGATCAGTTTGCAAGCGTGCTGATATGCAATATACTTAGTGGGATACCTATTTAGTTCTGAAATATAAGAACATCTGCTTCTCGCGAAAAATAATAAAGCAATAATGGGCTCACTCAGCAGCACACTGATAATGTCACCTCTACCGGTGATGGAAAGCCTGTAAATCGATTGCTTGGCGAACTGATCAACTGCCGAAAATCATTCCTGTACAACCCCCTTTTGGTGACGAACTGCCGCGCACTCCGTAGGAAACACGGGGTCCTAAGAAACTGGCGGGTTGCATATGCCTAGAAAAGTGAGTAAGTCTGCGCGTCCAGCCAGCCTCGAGCTGGTACTCCAAGTGAGAACGGGAGTATTGGGGATGTCTAAGGCGATCTCGGGTAGTTTATCATTCCCAAGTCGAAGCTTCTAAATCCGTTTTGAATGGGGGAGTGAGCTATCCTCTAGGGGTTTCTGGTGGGGCTGTCAAGCAATGAATGTAATATGCTCATTTCAAAAGTTAGATTTTCAAAGTTCAAATTCCGATGTTGAGGGCGTAATACGACCGCTCGGGAAAGAAAGATTCAGGTGAGGATCAAACTATTCAGCTGCGGTGGTTCGCGAGTAGACTGTATTAAGTCTATGGGAAACATTGTGCAAAACCACCTCAGATATTAGTCTAACACAACCGTGAATCGACTGGAATAGCTTCATAATGAACTCTTATGTATGATATTATTCATTTTAGAGACTGTAGAAAAATGAATGGCTTTCATGCTCATTTTTGTAAGTGCAAACATTTCTGGATAGTAGACCAGATGACAGGTAGGCAACAAAGAGTCGTTTTGAAGAAGCTACAGTTAATATGGTGAGTTCAATAAAAACATCGAACAGGTATATCTCATTGATCTATGAGAAAAGTAAAGCTAAGTACTGATCAGTTTTTATTGCACTAAAAACTGGTGTATGGCGTACCTTCATCTGCAGGGATTGGCAGTAGCGGGAATGTAAACAGGTTTTTCAGTTGAGCTACGTTGAGCGGTCAACTCTAAACGAGTCAGATGTCGCGTAGCCGCGATATAGAGTGTTGTTAATGGGCTCAGCAACTCAAGAGTATGCAGCAACCAGGACAAATAGCGTTTTCCATCAATTCAGATGATTACTTCAAACAACTGGCATGTAACCGTTAACGAATATTCACGGAACTGGCTTCAGTCTATCTGATTACTGAAAGATCCCCAGACAATAGAAACATTGCAACCTCTCTCATCATGAACACTTTTCATTCCGACTCATTCATCGAACATTTCAGTTTTGCAATAAGTTCACGGGGATGCTTTTAGTACTTGGATTAATCTCAGGTCCAATCCGATGAAATGTCAAGTTATCCGAATGCCATTCACAGCTGTTCGACCGCATGACTTTTCCCATTACCTAAGTACCTTTTTCATCCAAGACATTCTAATGGTGATTGTCGGGATAAACTGCTCCGTGGACGAAACTCGTGCTTTGATGTTCAAGGCGTTATTCATTCGGCATCGTTATTGCCAGTTTGGGATGCCGCAGGAAGCACGTGAGACCTGTTAAATTTTCTATTGTTTTTACACGAAAAAGAGTCAAATCTCCTCAAATCTCCTCAAGTGAATGTGCTGGAATTCACGATCTAACACAGAATGATTCCAAGAGAATTAAAAAATCCATTAGATCGTATTAGGAATATCCTTGAAACAATTTGAAAGAGTGCTAAATTGATGAGTTGATGATAAAACATCACATCCTCGAGGAGTCGTTCGCGAATAAACAATTGACGATGTGTGAGCAATGTGATAACCAAAGTCTGGAAAGCACATTAGGGTGGGAGAGAACATTTCTGGGCAACTGTATGCAGTGTAGTTTGATACTAGAGCCGCGCAGATAGTCTCTGATCAAAACATGGTCACCTAATGCAGGTCTACGTCTGGTCATTGGGCAAGTGCTTTGAATTTTAATCGAAGTCACTGACGAATGGACATAGAATTAGGAATTTTCATTGAGCCTCGATAAACTTTCCTGACTGCTCTAATTGTAGAGAACCTACACGCATTCATTGATTCACTAGGTCTGCCTTGTTCTCCCACATTAGATGAGTTAAATGTGGGTGGTGATCTCTATCCCGTCCTCTCACTACCAAATGTCCTTGTTTAGTACCATCCATTGTAAATATAGGTTTATTCAGCACATCCTACAATCAGTTTCTCGTGCATCAATGATGTGGGCAAATGCTAAGGAACTAAGATAGCTAGCAAAATAGAAAAAATTACCCTGTTAAAAACTGGATTTGACTATCTGAAGCATGCTTTGCTCAAAGCTGTTTAAATATTTTCTACCAAGAAGTAACAAAATGATTGTTCTAACGTACGAAATGAAACGAGCCGCGATTGACGAAAAATCTTTAAAATTTCTTTCTGGTATTTTTTAGTTTATCATGGTCCAAGACCTCACGTGACCGTTTGGTGTGACTCAAAAAATCTCGGGAAGCAGTAGGAGAGCGCCTGAGAGGACCGATCCTAGAGTTATCTCAGAAGTGACACAGCTATTGCGTGAGATGTACCCTAATGAAGGTGCTCGAAGCCAAGCAAGATGTAGTACAGTTGGTGCTTTCCTGTCATCCATCATTTTGTGGATGGACGTCCAAGAAGTAAATTGGAACTCGTCTTATTAATAATGTGAATTTACTATGTATCCTCTAACTCATTTCCATATGAATGACTATCCTGTCCCTATGCCGGTTGGATTTGTTTACCTTCAGATGAATGTTTGTACACCCCGACATCGCAGTTGGAAATATCGATCGACTTCGTAAATACGCTCGTTCATGTTTGAGCTGAGATTACCACACTTAAAAGCTCACATATTTCTCAAGTTTGAGTGAGTATTACTCGCCGGTGCTCTGTAGGATATTTACACATTGGTGACGGGCAATTTTTCTAGTTGCTTTGCCGAAACCAAATGTCCGATGAAGGTATTCGTACGGG
The DNA here is from genome assembly GCF_000715545.1 of Opisthorchis viverrini. Taxonomy (NCBI): domain Eukaryota; kingdom Metazoa; phylum Platyhelminthes; class Trematoda; order Opisthorchiida; family Opisthorchiidae; genus Opisthorchis; species Opisthorchis viverrini. Next base: position 704,700 of record NW_008751859.1, on the reverse strand, counting down.
GTTCTTAGAAGCTAGATTTCATTAACAGAACGTTTCTTCCTGTGACCCAAACGGGGTTTCGCACATTAGTGCACTGGCCTTAGAAACACTGCGTCATTTCCGAGGCTCAACTTCACAAGGACGCATTTGCTCACAACTTTGCACTAGATTACTAAATCGTAGTGAGAGATTTGTAAGAGAACAATTTGAAGGAATCGTGTCATGCTTTCCTGAGTTCGAAAACTGGGAAATTCGAAACGTACGTTTTACTGAATGCGCAAAGATAGCTAGCAAATCAGGTCCGCCGCTGTTCTTTAGGGAGGTCACGTAACTGTAAAAGCCCTTTGCGTGAAAGACGTTTGGATACAGTGTCCAAGGCCATAGTTCTCCTGAACACTCTACGTTCGCCGACACAAACCTTATCATAATTTGCGAATGAAAGTTTGCAAGTTTGATTACTTGGGAGAAATAAGAAGGTACTCTACAAAACTGCAGTCGGTCAAACAACTCCAACCGCCTTTCAGGAAGCACGCTCTTTATTTCGCTAATCAAACGTCCCACTTTGCAGTGACTTCCAGACTAACAGATCGAACCACTGGCCATTCCCGCGTTTTCCTGAATCATCGATTAATTTACCCTTGGTCTTGACTATTACATCAAAATCCGATCAGAAATGTTTGTGATAGCTGAGAATCAGTGATGAGAGGGCTCAGCAGACAGAGATTTGCCACATATTAACGCTTAAATATGCCAAATTCTTGTTGGTTTCCACCCATCCGACGTAACTCAC
>NW_008751859.1:702902-703917 GCF_000715545.1 Opisthorchis viverrini | reverse complement strand
AAACAGGAAGATTTAAATTTTTAATTGGGTTTTCGTTTTGTGGGTGAATTCAAAAGTCCTTGAAAAGGTCCTTTGAAAGCCAATTCGGTGGGTATCTTTGGTCACACGGGATCAAGATCGACGGATATGACGTCCAAACTAGCGTGAGCAGAAGGATTATAAAATAGAAGAAAAACGGATGACAAAAATGAATACTTGTCCGACGTTAATCGTTGGATCAGAATGTGAGGTGGCTCGGGAATAATATAAAAGTTTTCACTTTCCAAACGAGGCCAGTCTGCTGCTGAAAAGAAGTTCATGACACATTAGGAATCAGGAGCAGCGCGCTTCTCTCCAATCCTAATGGAGAAAAGGATTGGCGACCTCAGGGTACATGGATAACCATCCACCTCACACTTCATGATCACACGTTGGCTGGTTCCTCAAGTATGGACGCCTCAGTTGGATGACTCATGCGTCATGTGCAATGAATTTCTTTCAGAGTACTGTGAAAATCTGTGAAGGACTTGAAATTTGGAGGGAAATTTCCTTTGCTGAACGGAGTCAGTCTAGAATCAAATAGACAGTCAACACGTTACTACGTGACCTGAGTCCCGTAACTGACGTTTGAGTAAGGCTACTTTCCGCATAAATCTTGTTTAGTTGCACTCCTGATCAGTCACCCATATATATACATATATTTATGTACATCACTCATGCACTATGTTTCTTTAAGACAACTCACTACTTGGGAACACTAATGCAGATTCCCTTAACTTTTCATGGAAAATTCAATCAAGATGAGACTCCTTTCCAAGGAAGGCCGGAGGTAGAGATTCAGGTGGCTAAGTAGATAGATAGATAGATAGATAGATAGAGAGATAGATAGATAGATAGATAGAATGATAGATATGTTGTTAGATATATAGTTGGATAGATAGATAAATAGATATACATTTAGATGGATGGATAGTTAGATACATAGATAGATAGATAGATAGATAGAAAGATAGATAGATAGATAGATAGATAAACA
>NW_008751859.1:684504-702828 GCF_000715545.1 Opisthorchis viverrini | reverse complement strand
AGATAGATAGATAGATAGATAGATAGATAGATAGATAGATAGATAGGTAGTTAGATAGATAGATAGATAGATAGATAGACTATATCTCGGCAATGCCGTAATTGAGCGTTCTGTACCATTTAGCCGGTTGACTGTAAATACTCTTAAGGCTGGAAGGCGGCGAAATCGACCAGGCAAAATGCTGCCCGTAATTTTTTCCTGATACTTTCGTTACTGAACCGGATATCCTGTTTTATGTATCAACAGAACTATCGACATTTAAGTGTTTGGGACATCTTATTTGATAGTGAAGCGTTGCCGATAGTGGACTGAAATGAAGCGGATTCATTGAATAAAAGCGATAAAGAACATATTTGCAACAGGTAAACTATTTTTATGTAAATTATTTTCTGGTTAGGAAGTATGACGACAGAAAACCATAAAATGACGTCGTTTTTTCTGTCGCGTCCTTATGATATAAATGTCTCAGGTAGTCATTCATGGATTTTTTCTGAGAGAAAAGAGACCCATTGGATAGATAAGAACATAGGATTTCGAATCACGCCAAGTCACAAAACAAATATCGCTATCTAAACATTTGTTCAAGAGGTATATGCATGTCACACTTTTGAAATTAAAAGAGTTATGTCGAATAAGTTTTTACTGAAATTTTTCACCACTAACACAATTTTTCACCATTGAACCGAAAGACAATTAAGATATCCGCATTTTTTCCGAAAATATGTCGCACGCGGCGATTACTTTGTTCGACAAACGGCCGCAACCCCGAACGTTTTAACAATCACCAAAAACAGTTTCACTTTACGGGTATTTCATCCATCTAGAGTGGCAAGCTTTCCGTTTCCAGAATTTCGGATTTTTGAATGCTGGTTGAATGCTGCTCACTTGTGTGGTACGGCACAAGTAGTATGTCAGTGCCTTTTGTCAAAGCAATTCTAGTCTGACAAACTGATGTTCCAGCGAGCACAGTTTTGGTTTTGGTAAAACCATGAGTGGGACTTTCCTGAAGACTGTTTCCATCTTCAGTTCTGTTCATCTCAGCTCATCTGACTAGCTATATACCTCGTACCAAGAGTTGCCTCGTCCCAGCTTCCACAGTTTCGGTCACTGAAAAACGGAAGATCATGGGTGATATAGCCGTACACTAGAGGCCACAATTCGATCAGCTAATTCGTGCTGAATTTTTCTAGCTCTTTGAGAGTCTGTGACTAATTTATTCCTTTTTTTGATTGAATAAATAATTTTAGTCTCCATGTTTTCATCAACCATATTTTCTTAATAAACGTTAATTGTGCGTATGTGGAGTTATGCGCTCATCCATAGACTGATTTGATAGAAATTGGAATTACTCGGCCCCTAGTCCAGGCACATTCCTCGGCTGTGATTAAGCGTCTGTGTGGTCCAACAGGAAATTTTGAAGTCCTTTTTTCTACCTAGGACCGAATACTTGCACCCAGAACCTTAATGTAGCTCCCTCTGACGTGTGTAATGCTTATTTACTGAAGCAATTATGATGTCTTTCGAGTAAATACCAGCAGAATGATGAATCAATTGAGAACACCAATGTGATTTTAAGGAAAGACAAAACTGTATCTTCCGCGTATGACGTCCGCCAATCAAAGTGAAGAATGGTAACCAAAGAAAATCATACACCAGCGATTCAGCCTGGATCAAGCTGAAGTTTCTGATAACGCAAAATTTATTTGCAAATTGGTGTACTTTCCCAGTTGCGCATAGGTTGGATTCAAGTATGAATTTTCAGGGTCGCATAGGGCACGCACTTATATCGGCGATTCTTAGAAATGGAGGGGAAACATCCTTAGATTTTCCTGATTCTGAGGTATGTCACATCATTCTCAACGAGTTCTCACCGCAAATAACGGTAGTGATTTTGGGAACGTTCCCGGTCCAGTCGGCAACCCGCTAAGGTCACTTTACTGAAAATAGTCTCTCAGCAGACATCAATTCCGAGACAAATCTCAAGGAAAGTCTCAGAAGTAATGTTCCTTGTTTGGTGGTAACTTAACATGGGGTAGACGACCGTTTACCGGGAATTGATGTGATCCTTCAATGGATCTGTACGGTGGATCTGTGTCACATCATTAAACTGTCCTATTAGAGCTTCAATTTGGTAACAGGGTTTAGTAGTTACATTTCTAATTTGACTTCACCTTTCTTTGGTGGAAATGTAAACTCTAGACAACTATCACCATTGTTCTTGCCCCCTGAAACGATGGTGAAAAGTTAGTCAAAGTTTACAACACAACACGTCAGGATACTGGAACTGAGCTAGATGAATACGGTCACGCTACAACTCTCGTTTGAATGGCCATCCTCCGGTTCTGGTGTAATTATTCCGGTGAGTCCACACCAAGGGGAAGCACTGGACCCGATTTTCGCTCTTATTAGAGCTCATCAGCAGTGCATATCCAATGGCCGTGTCGGGATTTGAACCCCGGACATCTGACATGCGAAGTGAGCATGTAACCACTACTCCACCAACGCACTTTGGACGCATCTGAATTTTCACGTCCGAACAGGCAAATGTGTTCGCACTTGAGCGATGTGACACGTGTGCTCGAGAGTGGTGTGACTACGAACTAAATACCTATCCCCCAAAACCCCAAAATTGCAACCAAATGGTTGCCCAGTGGGCTTCAAGCGTGTGTCACGCTACCTGACTGGGAAGCCCTGACTGCCGGGTCAATTGATCGTCATAACCAGGACTGTTACTGGGTCGTCGTTCGATGAGTCGGGCACACCAATCACATCGCTCGATTGCGAACACGTTCGCCTGTTCGGACGTGAAAATTCAGATGCCCCCAACGTGCGCTGGTTGAGTAGTGGCTACATGCTCACTTCGCATGTCAGATGTCCGGGGTTCAAATCCCGACACGGCCATTGGATATGCACTGCTGATGAGCTCTAATAAGAGCGAAAATCGGGTCCAGTGCTTCCCCTTGGTGTGGGCTTACCGGAATAATTACGTCAGCACAGGGGGACGGCCGTTCGAACGAGAGTGGTGTGACTAAGTACAAAATACCTATCCCGCAAGTTTAATGCCATTTCTTTCAAAACAGATGCGCAATTCAGTTAATCGACGCTCAAATGTATGAAGCCACCAGTTTGCCCTTCTCTGACGAGAGAACCCGTGTCTTGAGTACAGAAAAAAGGATCGTGTATCTCTGCTCAACGAATCTAAAGTAGCTGTTGCGGATCCGAATACAACAGCGACATAGCCAAGCCAGCTTACTTCGGAACACATACCGCAAATGTTTTGGACTAGCCCTGGAGTGTTGCTTCATCTGTCGTCACGGACTACCCACAAGAATCCAGGCACAGAGCACCATCGTGTTTCTCCTTTGAAGCTATCTACAGACTACTGTTCTTGCATAGTGTGGATGCGGTGCAAAGTGTCACAAACTGAATGCTATATCCGATGATGCAGACCAATAAGCCTTCGGTGACAAAAATGCCGCTGTTCTGGACAAACTTACCCTCTCTTTGTTTCTTCGTCTTTTTCCATTTCCCTAAGTAAAATCTCTTGGAAGGTCTATCTTGTCCAAACTATTTGCGCTTACCGAAACTTGAGGCTTACTCACATATAGTCCGATCGATCTGTCCTCAATCTAACATGTAACCTGCACTAAGCTATTATTGAGTTTTCAGGTCACTATATTGTTTTGATTAAAACACTTGGCCATTTGAAACGATACACCATAGCCACATATGCCACACAATAAGTGCGCCTTATGGCATTGTTTTTTGCATTTGTGTTGCTATTCCCCTTTTCGTACAATGGTAACTACAAATTCGATAGAAAAGTTCTCGGAATCTCTAGTGAAATGCCAATGCTTCGAACACCCACTGCACTACAGTTGCTCCTCGCTTACCGTTTACCATTGCATTGCATTTTTTTTAGAATTCCACGAGGCAAATTAGGCCTTATTCATGGGATCGTGACTTTTTTGAATAGAATGTGCGTGTGACTGCCTGTTTTTTGTGTAACCAGGAATCAATTTGTCCAATCCCGTGGACAAGGACGGTTTTAGCATTTAAGTTTGCACTTCAACATCAGTGGAGCAAAATGTCTCGTCCGGAATTAATTGTCTCTTCGGCGAGTGCTTCTCTTTATATTTTGTTCAACATCACACGATTCATGTGACTGCGTGACTTGTTTCAGAGACATTGCTTGAGTCATGAACCTACGAGTTAAAACTCAAACAAATACCAACAGCACAACCAAGCAAGTACGTAAGCAAAATTTCCAACCCAATTCGCCAACAAAATATTCGCCCGACCTGTTTTTCTGAAATAGCCAGGAATCGAAGTAGCTGCCTTGGTATAACACCACAATGAAACGAAAAGCTGTCCAATGCTTCTCTATAGCCACTTTTCGCAGTTACAAGTATGGCTTGGCCTGCCTACTCACACATTCTCTCCTCAAGACAATTTTGGATTGATTGGTATAATTTTATCGTTACTTAAAAGCGAAGGACTATTTATACTTAAATTATCTGATGTCTTCCTTACAAAGACCATTGTATAACCCTTATATCCTTCGTAGATGATATATTACCTCAGCGATTTTAAGTAGAAACAGGTGCTTCAATATCGCACGGCATTTTCCAAAAACCCTTTCATCTATCGAATGGCATCACGCCTGAGTGAAATTCTCATGGATTTACACATTGGCCGTGAATGGGTCACTGCGTGTTGTGAATTTACGGTGAAGACACATAGGTGCAATTAGTTCACATGTGACTCCCAGTTTCATATAAATAGTGGGATCATAAAATAAGGTGAAGCGCACGAAGTTTAAAGCTCACTATAATTTCTTGATATTTGCACTGCTAATTATTCTCAACAGGGATTCAACCCCTTTGTCGTGCTTCTCGGTTTTCAGCGTAAGCTAGTTTCACTGATAGGACGAAACAATAACTAAAAATGACCAAATTTCTCTACATTATCATCGGTTTGTACGTGGCTGGGAGGGTGAATAACTTTGCAAAATGAGTAAGACCTCCTTCTCAAAAGTCATCACTGGAGGGTAGAGGCAACACGTGATCACGTGATGACGTTTCAATAATTGAAGGATGTGCTGTGCTACCTCGGTGACAACTACTGACACTACTGTTCAGCCACTTCAGGCCGAATGGTTTAGCGATCAAAATACTATCCGGAATCTTCCGGCTAGTATGCGAGTCTCTCTGGAGTTTCTTGTGATGAACATTGCTGGCAATTCCCAGAGAGGATGAACCGGGTTCAATTGCTCGACTTTTCAGTGTAGACTGGCTTCACTCACAAGGCGAGATCTCCATGATAACATCCTGTTATCCCTTGGGATATTAGTGTCCGGAGTTTGAAGACGGAATACTATTTGGTAGCTTTCCAGGTCAAAATGATTTTCAGGTACCCCTATTCTCGCTTTTATTAAACAGTTAGAATCTTTTTAGAACACCATTCGAGGAAAGTGCTTGAAGCTTGTACGTACTAACTACAGTGTGACCGTGTGCTGGCTTTGTTCAGGATTATTTATTATTATTTTTTATTGTTCTGGGCTTGTGTCGGATATGACTGTTAGCTTCAACGGAACGGATTCCAAAAATAAGACTGAATTTACAAAGGGACAACAAATGTCTCTAAAAGATGTCAATTAAGCCATCGTGGGTTTGAGACTCTTTGACGTTTCATGAGATGCGCACTACTTATGAGTCCAACTAAGGTCGAGACAACTTTCGAGTGCTTCTTGGCTTTTCAGCACGGATTGGCTTCACTTAAGCAACAAAGAGGAAAATGTTGGTAGCATAGCCACCAACCCATCACTCTCCAATAACACACTGATAATGTCTGCCCGATTGGTGATGGAACGTTTTCAATTAGATTGCCCAGCACAGCGAACAAGCTAACGACTAACAAATTCTTTATGTAACTGTACAAGGTGTACCCCGTACGACATGAAATCTTAGCAAAGTTACTGGGCTCACCCAACCAGAGTAGTTGCCATCCGCCGTGCACGTTGGTTCAAATTTAACACGCGCTTTGCCATGCCAAAATAGCAAATTATGTCGGTAGTAATTCTTAAATTTCCGTGTGACTTTCGCAGACTTTCGCACGACAACATTGCCATCCAGATACCGATGAGAATTCAGTTGCGTGTTCATATTCGGAACAAAGCTACTCAACTCATGAGACGTTCAGTTGCAATTTCGGGCAGCCAATAAAATGACTGCTAAAAATTATAATGATCAACAAGGGCACAGGTTTTGGAATGTCAGCTGCTTCATGAATGGTGGTCAGTAATCCAAAAGGTAGGTGAGGGACACTCACCACCAAACACGGAAAAATCCAAGAAAGCTAAATTTCGCATTGTCCAGGTGTGGAGTAGAAATCAAGTTTACTCATTCAAGTTGGACTTTCACGACACACTTGGACGCATCCAACCGTACATGGTTTCGGAAGTAATAGTACAATGGGTGCCTTGTTCGAGAAAGCCAAGTGGGGGCTACTACACCTGCATGTAGATGTGTTGTGTATTGTGTTACGATTTTGCTTGCTAGAGACGACCCAGCAGGAAAGCGATTAGTGAGATTACATCAGGGTCACTCCGTGATGGTATATTCACGGACATATGTGGAAGCTCTCGTTATTTCTGCATCCTACCAATCAAGGGTAAATGAGATGAGCGTTGGTGCGATGTGAAGGCCTGCGAACAGATTTATTTTTGTTCTGTTGTATCCCCCAAATTCCTTGAAGGTTAATCAGGGTGACTTGTTTTACAGAGTAAAATACAGGATCAAATGGGGAGGCTTAATTTTACTCAGGATTTTCTCAAGAAGTCTGTGGGGTGCCCACAAACGCTTTGATCTCCCGATCCTGAGGTTACAGTGAAAGAACGACTGATTGCTTTCATAGGTCCGATCGTCTCATGCCACCTATAGCTGTCTATTCTCACTTAGATTAGTTCAAAAACGTCCAGATGAAATCGAAACATCTGTCTGCACACCAGTGCGTTCTGATGTGTACTGTCGAGGCACATTCTAACAGTTCACCAGACTTCCTGTTGGCATGCGCTACCGCACTTTTGCATAAAAACAAACTAAGTGCAATGTCTGGCTTTTATTGTGATATTTATTAATCACAGTAGGAGAGAGGCCATCCGCTCGCTAACTATATTTTTCATCTTACTTTCAGGGACGAACATACTGGACAAATGTTCCTCATGGGTGAAATGCAATCTTACTGATTCGCCATCATTATAATCATCTGAGTTTCGTGCGAAGCTAGACACCGCTACATCAAACAGTAGTTCCACATAATTTATTTGGTGTTCGACCGGAATAAGCGTAAAATGAGGGAAAATTTTGTGTTCAGAATAACACTGGACGTGTGAAAGTCATCAGGCTTAATTAGGTGGAAACTAACTACTGTGCGTTGGCAAGTTTGAAACGTCTGTAAGGCCTGCTTGAGTGACCCTCGGACGTGAAGGACTTTCTTTGAGGAACGGATTCCGGCAGATCTGATTTCACCAGCATCAAAAGCTGGAATATCAATCTCTGATCCATTTCATCTCCCGTCTTGTCTTTAGCATTTTCGTTAATTTTTGTGTTGCCAAATAGTCTTATCTGGTACGGTACTCACTCGCCACGAGGAAAAGCTTCAACCCCTTTTCAACTGGAATTCTCGCTCCCCACGTGGGAGAATACTCCCAGGATCAAGGAGCCTATTCAACCAGTTGGCTTACTAACCAAAAACATACTGGCTTATGTAATGGGCACAGTAACAAACAGGATGGACTTATTCAAACCGATCATCCCCCAAGGGTTAAAGTATAATATCGATGAGAGATGCCATGTGGCACTGTGAAATTCTTTTCAAAATGTTCATGGTGGAGCTGTGGAATTCTTTGTGGACCAAACATATGCTTAGAAATGAGACGCTGAAAGTCTTAGACGGTTTCATCTGTTCTATGGGTTCTTGCCACGCTGTCTCCTGGATTGCGTAAATTGTTTTGCATGAGGCCCAAACACGTAGACAAAATAAGAACACCCACGAATCAATAACCATTCGTTTTCGTTGCCACGTCACTAGACTATAGAGAAAAGGCCCACAAATACCACAAATAACAGTCAAAGGATGGGAGAAAGGAACCTGAAAAAGTAACTGGTCTGATGAAATCAGTCCAAACATAACCGGGACTGCTTGGCCCGAATAAGAGGTTGACTTTTGACCTGTTGGATCCTGCTTTACTCAAGCCGATTTGCTACATGATAGACATTACTGGTTGCTTAGGTTTAACCAATAGAAGCAAACGCATTGATAATTGATTGGTACGTTCCATAACTCTCTGTTTGAACTGATTCCCCTGCATCCTTTCCATCCGTACACCGTAAATACTAGTGTAAGAGATCGAAGGTGCATTTGGATTGATCCGTATGCTGTATCTGGTACGTTCTGGCATGAATATCGTCCGCTTCTGTTAGACGTTCTGCACCGTACATTGTACATTATTGACCCGCGTGAAATAATCAACCAATAAAAAAACGGAAAAACGGACCACCACACAATACAGACCAAGATTGGACCAATAGTGCGATAATGATCGTCAATAGCCGATCAACTGACTCAAGGGTGTTCTTTGCAAACTACATAACGAAAGCACGTAGAGAGGAACCAACCACTTAACAGCGCACTGGAGATGCCTCCTCGAATGGTGAAGAAACGTCCGCAAGTCAACTACCAACCTGGGAGAACAGATCAGCAGCCACCTGATCAATTACCAATGGCTTCATTTAGCTGCTATTTTTTCCAATCTGACCAAAAACGGATTTGACGGTTTGAACGAAGTCGCCCATCCTCTACGTATAACAGAAACTGTATGGATCTTTAAACGGATGAGTGCCTTTTAGCTCCATCTCGACGGTTGCAAAATCCAGTAATTTCAAAGATTTGATCTGTTCCCACGATGTCCTCGTCAGAAATATTACTAATGACAAACTATGCACCTAAACCTCTTGAAATCTGGTACCTATTGAGACTTCCTGAATACCTCCAGGAGACACCGATTTCGGCTGGTCGAGTTGCTTTTAAATGAAAGAAAATATACCACTTCTTCTGCTTGTGTAACTCTGCAATTCCTTTCTACTGAGATCAAAGAAATGACCATTCTTTATTCACCTTTCAGAATTTTGAGGATGCATTTTGGGGGTGGGAGACGAATGCTTACGCGTGTTTAGTTTACCATTGCTGGATTTCGAAAACACTATGGACGGTGTGAGACTTGAAGACCACAGTATATTGGTTGCGGATCGCGTGGTTGTTGGTCAGTTCACCCATTTTAGTAATCGGCTGACGAACGCTTCGTCGTCATACGAGGCGATATCATCTGTGCTCAACTAAGTGGGTAATTCCTCTTTTATTTGCGTTTGTTTTTGTGGCATTTGAAGGTCATATGTCATCTTCTAAGGGAATTAGCTAACCAGAAAATTTTCCTCAATTCATTGACCTGTTTGTGATCTTTCTTTCCCTGTGGTCCTTCAAGTCGTTTGGGTTTACCTTCTATTTTCCACAATTTCTTCCATCGCATTGTTTGGTCCTATCTTAGTTTGCATTGCGTTGTAGTCACATCGTCTCGAGATTGATTGGTTTGTTGAAACACCTTATTTCCTCCCTCGTGACTGCTGATGATCCTACGCCATTTGATTGGTTTCGTGTGCAGTTTAAACCTCTGTAATCCTCGCATCTTCCTGCTGTTACTGGCTGACAAATGGAGTCAATTTTGATTTGTTCTTTAAGACTTGTTTTCATAAATTCACGCCCTCTTTTCGTCCTTGTTTCAGAAAGTCTTCAAACGCCGCTCCAGTCAAATTAGTGGCTTTTGGTACGAGTGTGAAACAATAGTTCCTTCAAGTAAGAATGGGGAGTATCAGGTCAAATGAATACATTTGAATGAGCACCGCGTTTGTAGAAATGAATGTGTTATTAAAATAACACATATTTTTTATCAGTAACCAGCAATCCACATAGATTGTATAGGGATAAGCTTTGGTGTACATGTTCCGAAAAATCAGCCAACCAATTTGCAGTACACGGTAGCGTTCAAGTCCAAAATAATTCCTACTTCCAACCTAAAAGTGGCTTGAGACTTCAGTATGGGCTTCATCAATCATGAAGGGCGACTAAATTTCACGGCAACAAAAACTTGTTCAGCCAAAGTTCAATGCTGTCCCCTTTTCCGGCTCAGTGACAGCTTAATGTGATCCCTAGTACTAAACAGAACCTATTCGAGTTCAGTAATATCCTGTCGTATCTTGCTTAACATATCTGTGCGCCGTTATGTTTGACTGGGTAAACAGCGTACGAAGTCGTCTGTTAATCCGCGGCGGTTTCTCCGTCTACTAGCCTCAATTTGGATGGATAAATTATCCGGAGAAAGTCAAACAACTAACAAGTAGTTGTTATTCTATTTATTTTTTCTAGTTTTGAAGGTGAAATCGAGGAAAATAAACGATACCTTTCGGAATCAACGGGTGGAAGATTGTAAATGTGGCACAATAGAACATGATTATAAATGTGGAAACTAAATGGTCCACTGCATTCTGTGCACACATAGTCGGGCGGTGATACGGGACGAGTAAGATTTCACTGACGGCAGTCCCGAGCTCCTCACATGGAAATGCCTGGCAGTTGCAAAATGGGTCAGACGTGACCTTGGACCACTTCGGGTCAGCTGCAGTACTACTCAAAAGGCGTGACGTGGTGTATATACGCACGATTCTAGAGAAATACTGCGCTGGTCTACTGAAACTGGCGCAAACTCGCAGCACTGCAAATTGGTTTCAAGGCCAAATGCAAAGTCATTTTATTGTCATCAAACAAGCAGTTACCGTTCACATGTAGTAAGAGGTAATCAAGTTTTGCAAAATAACCAGGCAGCAAAAAAGTGTCGTTCCCTTTGTTTGATCCCTAGGCAACACAAAATGTATATATATATATATCAGCTGAAAGAGGTGATTTAAAAATAGAGGAGAAAAAAGTTCTGTGTTGTTGCTTTGTCCATCGAGCTCGGCAACCGGCTTGCAAATTTTATGTCACATTGCGAGGAAACATCGGCAGTACGCAGTAAGGAGAGGAACTCCGGCAATTGTATCAGCATTTATATAATTTCTAATGAGTGGATCCAATCTACAGTGTTACTTGTCGTTCGGGGGATTGGATAGCGCGTGATTTGATCGGTCGGTTTGGGATTTGTGCTGTGACCCTATTATCATGCCTCTGGTTATCTCGTTAAATGCCAACATTTCAGCAGTTTTCCTTCTCTATTCCGATTGGTCCAATTTATCTTTTTAGTATATTACATTTCAGCTGTTTGACAGCATGATAATGATGGTGCAAAGAATGAGGATGATATCAATCATTACATAATCGGAATGTTGCTCCTGTTTCGTATATTATCACTTTTATTGTACATACACTTTATTATGAGGACTGTTTAACTTAAAGTCAAGCAGTGTGCTATCCTCTCATATGTTTCAAATGACCTTCTCTCTTAGCTGCTGTTTTGAGTTGTAAATTGCCTGAACGCCAAACATAGTTGGGATCTTACTACCGATCCGATGTCTCCAGGCATACTATAGCGCTCGAAACAAGCCGAAACCTTTTTGCACTGCTGAACCGGTGGCCTTTGAGAACTAATCTGAATTCCAACTAATCGATGACAATGGTCTGTGGATAGAAGCGTTTTCCAAGAACTCTTCATTTTCGGATGCGTATTAGCATACAGAAGGCTATCGAAAGAATAATGCAAATATGACCTGCTTAGTAGTTAGTGGTGAATGAAAAAAATTGGTAGCATCAAAGACCACAAGCAGGCTCATCAAAGAGGAACGAAATAATGTCGGGGTCGCACTCAGGTCGACATAAATTTTAGCTGAAATACCCTACGATATTGTAAAATGATTAGTATACTCAACGTGAGTACCGACAAGAATACTATAAATACAAAGCCTCTGCAGCGAGATTAGCTGGTGCCAAATCTGGAGACAATTTTCATCATTGCGGTTTCATTCCCCAGGGATCAAAAAGGTCACACAAAAGGCGTTAAAACAGTCAGTCTGGCTCTAAGCCGTAAACACCGCGTGGCGCTTACGTATTTCTGTCTGATCAAACTTGTTTCTAACTAATAATTATGGTGGGAGCGACTAGCGAAGCGACCAAAATGCAGCAATCTTATACATACATACGCAGAGTGCACGTGGTAAATCCAGGCTGGGGTTAAAACTCATGAAATTCTGGAAAAAACGTAAAAAATAAAACTAAACGTTTCTACTGGTTACGCCAACTTGAACAATATATGAGGTATGTCGACGTAGGTTGCCACTCGTTAGGTTGCTGAAAACTCTGACATAAATGAGAGATTCTAATAGCCTGTTTTTTGGAGACCCATCAAAATTCCATTATCCTTTAAATCGCTTTTTTTGTGGTGCACACGAGCTGCTTTGGATTGGATACTCTCACTTCCAACAAAATCAACCAGTGAAATCTACTTTTGAGTTCTTTGCGATAAAACGAAACTTTAGCTACAAGCGGGTAAAAAATACGCACTAATTTTCATAGTTGACTGAACCACGTAATTTCTGCCGCAGGAGGGACGTCGAATAAACGGACAGTTGGGATGAACTGAATACAAGTGACGTGAGATGCTGTTCGACTGAATGTTCCTTCGTTCGCTTTACATGTTTTCGTGCTGTAACCTTGCGATTTTCGTCAGTACACTACGTGTTCCTATTTTTTCTAAGAATGCACATCTGAGATGCAACGATACCAGGTGTGTTATTGGCTTTACATTCAGGTGTTTGCTCCTTTGTTGTTTTAACGTGAACAATGGTAGCATCTACTTCGTGAGGAACATTAATTATCATGGATTATGGTCAGAACGGAGGTTAAAAGTGCTCCAAATTGTCTCAAGGTTGCGTAGGACCGCGTAAGACAAGAACAGAAATGTTACTGTAATACTCTCCAGTTTGAAAATATTGAGGTGGATTTAGTGTCTTATGGCACCGTAAATCTGGATGAAAGCATGCAGACGCAATTAGATCTGACGAAAAATCTAAAGATGCTTGACAAGGGACTTGGCGTTACCCTAATTAAGTAGTATATAACTTTCATATCCGCTTGCGTCCCCTTCGCCTGTCTCCTCCAGCGGTCGGAATCGAGAAATGCCCCTTGATTACTTGATTACTGAGACTATGCTTCCCTTGATGATACATATAATCACTTGTAATGCAAAATAGTTCGAGACTGATAGGCTACACCGTGTTTTTGAAAACTTTTTATCTATCTTTATCTATCTTTTTATCCACCTTATACCTGAAGGCAGCGCCATAGTTTCATTCGTCTCTTAACCGTGTAAATTCACCTCACGTGACCTTGTGATAACTCACTATTTGGCTGATAAGACTTCATAATATCGACCATATGACTTTACGGAGGATTTCATTTTTTTACGGTTTTCAGCTTGACAAGGTGACGCAGGGATGTAGCTCTTTTCTAGTTCTTATTATTGACGCATCGCTTTAACTAGGGTCCGGAGTGCTAGGCTTTTAAGTTTTTGGACAACCAAGTAGTTTTCCCGCTTGTAAATGAGTGAACTAACCTCTCAGGTGCATATAACGTTTCTCGCACCCGATTTCAACAAGAATGGTTTTTATGAACATATTTAGACATTTATCCCGCTTACCACTGTCTTAGACACTGATAGACGAGGGCATATTTCATCCAGTGTTTCGGAAAGCCTACGGTCCTGGCTCAAAATCCAGTTGGGACGAATATTACAAGTGTATTTCAAGAATTTGAGTTTTTCCGCGAACCAAAAATGAATTCTCATGGTCTTTCTGACACGATAAATCTTTGAAATGTGGGCAGCTCTACCAAATGAACCGTCACCTAAGGTGTGAACTTGAGCTCATTTTTTTCTGCCAGACGGAAAGTAGACTGTAAGTCTTTAGTTAATATCATTTTTTGAGTAACCAAACGCACTGTATGGTGTCTGTGGAAAAACAAGATGGCAAGTGTTTGCATTTTTCTGTATGTGGTGTTCAGGTAGTCTGTGACTCCCTATGTGTTTATATACAAGTGCTGTAAGTAGAAAAGCATGTATGATTTTGCCACTAACTTACGCAACGGACACTGCACAACAAACCTCGATTCTCCTGTATGGTTTACGATTGTTTTTAAGTAATTCACATGAACAGTATAGAAAAACGCAAACCGAATAAAAAGGGTCATTTTTCGTTTCGCTTTATCAGACGCTGGCTCAAAAAAATCGAAAATATTTAAGATGATGTGTGCTTGCTGCCTGTTCAACATCACTGTGATCGATAGCACAACGTCGATCTCCATCAGTGATGCACTGCTGTTGTACGCAGGCGCAGATACTCACAAATATGAACGTCACTAGTCAAATGTCAAAGTGAATGGTTGTGAACTGAGATGAACACATGGGGATTCCGTCGCTTAGGGGTCTTTCTCTTCTCCAAGAACTGATAAGAGACCGGAGCTCATTGCTAGTTGAGTTGTTACGTTTTCAAATTCGCTATCAAACAGCATTTGTACATTCAGTGTATACTGTGAAATTAGCTAAAATGAGATAGCAACCATTTGATGGAGCTCAACAACATGTTCCATGCAATGGGTAACTTCCACTAAAGATCACATTGACGCGTGTAATCCACTTTTTCTGCCCACTAAGAGCGGACCGTCTAGACAAACATTCAGACAACCCTAGGCAGCTTGTAGAACAGAAAACAGCATAGTGTTGCCAGCTCCGTGTTTGCATCAAAAACAGCTCAACAGATTTTATACATATCGACACAGTACAGAAAAAATGACAGTCAGTTAGAACGAATGCCCAAACACCACAGAAACATTTAGCACAATAATTTACTTCCAAAAACTGAATTTTCAAAAACGATTTCTACAGAGGCCAGCATTCATATGGTCGACAAGTCAGGTGACTGAATCACGTAGCTGTCATACACTGTTATTTCTTATCAGTCACTGTTTGACAGCTGACAAATGAAGTCTGTCCTGAAAGAGACTATCCCACATCTCATCGATGTAATCTAGTCTGACAAGGGAAATCTAAATGTAATTTTCACTCGATCTGTGTTGTCCTGAAAATTACCATGTGAGCGCGAGACAGTTCTTGCAAACAAGAATGGGCCTTCTCATCCTCGAATTCCGAAAATTGTGCATTTCGCGATTTATCACGAAAACTGCAAGTTTTACCTAAACCGATATCCCTTCTTACGTTATATTATATATATATATATATAACCTGCGAAAAGTGTATTGTCAGCCGCTTAATTAATAATTGGTGGCTCTAACGTTATTTTTCCGTTTAGACGTTGACTGCCAATAGAATTTCCCTGCGAGACTAAAACCCTTGTAGTCGTAATGGTGCAGTTTCGACTTTAGATGTCTCGGTAGAACAGGGGTGTGTATTTCCGAAAAATCAGATGACGCATTATTCAATTGGAGTAGCTAATTTTATCCCAAAGCTAAAGCGAACGAAATGCACATACGTTCAATGGTATCAAAGTGGAACATGCGTTACAAAACAAGTTTTTTCCATTTGTTTAGCTTCTATTTTTATCATCGTATCCGCGCAAAACAAATTCAAACTCGCTGGTGAACAAAAGCAGTTACAATAAAATCTGACAAGGCCTCTGTTTCACTGCTAGGCAACAACAGGGTGGAATAAATTAAAATACATTGTCGACTTCAATTTGACTCAATTTTTCGGACCTAATATTTTTTCAGCTAAGCTCAGCATTACACATTCTCTCCAGGCAGGCACACTTGACAATATCACGGCGGCCTGTAATTTGTACATACTCCCAACTTCAGATCTAAAAGCTACACATGGGGCTAACCAGTCACTCGTAATCAGAAAAAAGTAAGGGGTTTCACGCCAATTTACACGAAATTTGCGCCAGCCGAGCACTAAATGCCATTACAAAAATACAAACCGACTGCCTCACTGAAACTAAAAAAATCACTCTGGAATAATCAGGTAATTGTGGAATGGGTTCAGTTATTAGCCTAGCAGCGAATATGAAATTGGTCTTAAAGGCACTTATAAACAAAGGATAATCTTTTTTAATGATTTTTACTCTATACTTATATGATTTCTTTGTCCACTGGATGAACACGGTCTGAATGAAGCAGGACTGCAAGTCAAATTACGAACATGGGAAATCACTCCCAGTTTAAAAGCTTTAACGTTTTTGTCAGCATTGTTGCTAGATGCAATGACATTATCACTGACCTTGGAAACCGGTTACGACTTTTATATTTTTTGAAAGATATTCATATGCCTTCCTGCTAACTCTTAAAAGAACGTAGTTGTTGAAAGCATTCCGTTGCTAAAACTGTCACTTTAAGACAGCTTACTTGGGTTTCTGAATTTTTCTTCTGTTTTGATATATGGGTATCGTCAAACTACACTGAGTTATTCGGTATATTTTTGAAGTTTAGGTTGCTCCAAAATGTCATGTTCAGAACTCGTTATTATACGCAAAGCACCAGGCCTATCCCGATACAGTTGCCAACAAAGAATTTACACCCTTTAAGTGGGTCTACACATAGGTAAACCATCGATTATGATGTATTGTGGTTTTCATGTCTCAGATTGACTTACCAAATATTGCATCAAAGTACAATTTAGAATGTCTGAAACGTAAGGAATCTACTCACTAGGTTTCTAAAAACTCTCCCGCAGTCCACAACCGGTTTTGCGTCTTTCCGGTTTAGCGTGTGAATGCATATCACGGGGCCAATAACCATATGATCTGTTTGAACCCAAATCGTATGAAATTTGCGAGATACGTTAGTTGGCACACTCATCTGAGTTTTTCATGCAAGAAGTAACTAAATCAGAGCTAAATCACTCGTTTGGAATATCCTTCGACAAAATATCTAATTTTATTTAGTACGGTCTTGGAGATATCACACAATATTTTTTGAAGAAACTACTCAAAATGTTGCTGAAGACTCTCCGGCGGCCCTCAATTGGCAAAGTAAGTTGGGAACACATCTAGTCTGCAACTATTTGAGAATTAGATTGCATAAACAATATTTGTCTACGAGGAGATGTTACATTGAAATTTTTTCACTTCTCACGCTCAATCTGCGTCGGCCGTTTGCGTCCCTGGCGTAAAACTAACCTGAATTTCGTATGGGGAAATTCAACTTCATTAGATTATTTTATTTATTTTTATTTATTTATTTGTTAGATACTTGTTATCCCTTCTGATAAGTTTTCCCTTTACCTTAGAATTTTAGTTAATTTTTCAGAAGTTATTACATTTATCCTGGTGATTACATTTCACGTATCGAAAAAATAGTTGATAAAACATCCAAATATATTTATCGCTTTGAAAGAAAGCACGGTTTCTCACATCTTCTGAGAAAATTGAAAGTATTCCGTCCCATTATTGATTGGCAACGGTTTCATAAATCTATACATTTCCCCTCCCATATCATCCAGCATTCACAAATGATTGTTCGATGTTCCAATACTTTCATGGCCACGAGGGGCGTTTGACAGATTTGAAATAAAAATTACCGTTTAGACAGTTGNAATGCACATCTGAGATGCAACGATACCAGATGTGTTGTCGGCTTTACATTTAGGTGTTTGTTCCTTTGTTTTTTTAACGTGGTCAACGGTAGCGTCCACTTCCTGAGAAACATTATTTATCATGGATTGTAGTCAGAACGGAGGTTAAAAGTGCTCCAAATTGTCTCAAGGTTGCGTAGGACCGCGTAAGACAAGAACAGAAATGTTACCGTAATACTCTACAGTTTGAAGATCCTGAGGTAGACTTAGTGTCTTATTCCACCGTAAATTTGGAAGAAAGCATGCAGGTGCAATTAGATCTGACCAAGACATCTAAAGGGACATCTCACTTGACTAGGACGTGGCATTGCCCAAATTCAGTACTATATAACTGTCATATCCGCTTGCGTCCCCACTGCCTGTCTCCTCAAGCAGTCGAAATCAAGAAATTCGCGTCGACTGCTTGATTGCTGAGGCTACGCTTTCCTTGATGATACGTATAATCCTTTGCAATGCGAAACGTTTCGAGACTGCTAGGTTAAAGCGTGTTCTTGAAAACTTTTATCTACGGGCGTATCCTATACCTGGAGGCAGCGCCATAGTTTCATTCGTTTCTCAACCATGTAAATTCAACCCACGTGACCTTGTGATAACTCACTATTTGGCTGATAAGACTTCATAATATCGACAATATGACTTTA
>NW_008751859.1:640534-680496 GCF_000715545.1 Opisthorchis viverrini | reverse complement strand
TAAATCTATACATTTCCCCTCCCATATCATCCAGCATTCACAAATGATTGTTCGGTGTTCCAATACTTTCATGGCCACGAATTGCGTTTGACAGATTTGAAATAAAAATTACCGTTTAGACAGTTGGGTCGACTTTGGTTAGGGAACAAACTCCTTAATCGCCCCTATCTTTCGATTCTTCGCCAAAATGAGCGATTTGGCTGCAAGCGGCTTATCCAGGTTACAAATAAACTCATTTTCGCATTGTTGGTTTGTCCAACTCAGAGACCATATTGTCAGGGTGCACACGCAAGGTTTTGCTGATCCCGATTTCGCATTGGTGAAAGCAAAGGCGAGGATGGAGTAAGTCATCTTTATTCCACTTTTTCCTTCGACTTTCTGACTTCCTGTGCTGATTCCTATTCATGGTTCAAATTGCTGTAAATTGCTGGAAGAAATGCCACTGAATATGCAACCTTATTCCATCATCTTCGAAGCCAGAGGGCAAAACTATACCTTAAAAACCTACCGAAAACCCATTCTTTAATGAGAACTCTTTACAAGAAGACAGTGTTATATGCCCAAGGCAACTGGATGAACAGAGGCAGTGACTGTCGACATAATAAACCAATAAATAGTCTTGCGCAGCTTACAATTCAAAAGAGGGGTTCTACAAAAAAGATGCCTCGACCTCATGAACTTCATCTGAAATGAAACGGATGCACTCTTCGTTTAAAAGATTTCTTTGAAGAGTATTATTTTGGGAAGGTTCAGCTAGGTTTCTTTCAACCTCTCGGTAAAGGCGATTTATTTTGCAAATGGCTGTTAATTTTGAGAATCACATGCGTTTTCAATCCATCCACTCAGTTTGTGACTGTTAGTTCTCACGTATATACCTGGAAGCCTAGCTGTCTCATTTCACGGGTCTCTTTGGACGTGCCATTGTCTCTCTGAAATCATTCCTCCAAACAACATAATGAAATTTTGTTGTTTGGGGACTTCGAAGATCAGCGGCTTCATTCCTCCTGCGTTCAAAGAAAAGTCTTTACCACACCTTACCTAAGTTTATTCCTGTGAACCCTCAACATCATCTACATTATAAATACGGCACTATTCACTCACTGTTCAATCACGATATACCCTTAGTTGTGCAAAGCGCATCCTCCTAGCCAGTGGCAGTTGCACTGGTCGACCGAGGCACGCCATCTCTACAAAGTAAAAGTCATAGAGAAATAATAACGTCGTGCTATTGGGAAAATATTTCCTGTATTTAACATCGTTTCCTCGCTCTTTGGAATGAGAGAGATCGTAATACTCACGTACACCTCAAATCATCCGGTCAAATTATCCTATGAAACTTCTCTGTTTCACCGCCGACTCCACTAAATCATTTGTTTTTTCGTAACAATAAAAGAATGTTGATGCCTGTGCTGGCCAAAATATTGAGGATCATAAAGTATCGTGTATAACCCTGAGTTTAACTGAAAGAAGATTAAGATCTCCAAAGAACTGATTTATTCGACGCAAACATAACGAGATGAAACATGCTGACAATATATATCTTTGATAACGATAACTTTATGGTGGAAGCGAAAATTTCACAGCTTCATTTTCAACCGATCAGCCAACCGAGCATGAGCCCAAATTCAAAGACAGATTGAACACTCCTCAAGGGATGGGCTTCTGATGGATTGAACTCACTCGTTGACTCAGTGATATGTGGCAGATTGAACGAAACACGAAGGTTTATCCATCCATCAAGATCCAGGAAACCTGATAGGCAGGCGATGCAAATTTCGACAACTTCATAATGTATCTCAATAATTCATCAACTTTGTCTTGTAAAATGCAAAAGCATAGGAAATACAAAAGGACTGGAAACGACTCGTGATCTTCAGGTGTCATAACAAACTAACAACGCGACTTTTTTCGAGTGCAAGGTAATAAATTTTTCAACTGTTCTAAAAAACAAACTGATGGTAATTTTGTTTCATATCTTACTTTTCAATGACTGGATGGGGATCACGTGGATCGTGGAGGGTACTCAATGTGAATTTTGGAGATGTCACTTGTGATGGCAGGTGATGTTTTTTCGAAAAAGTGTACATTCTACAATGGACAACGAATGGTCTAGCCAAATGGTTTAGTAGACTTTAGTCATACTGTTTGCTTCCGTCCGTTAGGATGGCCGCAAAATGCAGTATCTAAAAACATATGGAGAAATCGTTTCACTTGGGGAACACAAACACTGCTCCCTTGCAAGCACAAGCACGCTTACACAAAGCCGCAAGGACAAATAGCACTTCTTTGAGTAACTTTTTGCACTTTACACCAAACTCGACCCCTTTTTTACATCCATTCAATTTAAACGAGCTTTCCTTAATTTTCTGTGACAGTATAAACGCTAAATCCGTCCTAGACTTCACAGAAAGTGCTCACTGGCAGTGTTCCAGATTTCAGCCTCTTCCGTTGGTCTTTCAGTCAGGACCTAGTGGTATCACATTGCTCACTAACGCTAAATCCGTCCTAGACTTCACAGAAGGTGCTCACTGGCAGTGTTCCAGATTTCAACCGCTTCCGTTGGTCTTTCGGTCAGTGTCTAGTTGTATCACATTGCCCACGTTTGTTCAATCGTTATGACTCAGCTGCGTCCAGCGTCCACCAGTAGAGTAGCGGTAATACGCCCGCCTGTTATTGCAGACGTCGGAGCTCGAACGCTTTCATGGCCAAGCATATGCATTACCGATGGGCTTTAATAAGAACGGAACTCGACTCCAACGCCTCCGACTTTGGCATAGACTCGCCAAGATAACTTCATTCAGCCACCACAAAATCAAGCCGGACGTCATGTTCTGGCACCTCGGTGCGCGTTTTGTGAAGTATCACCATTTGATTTGGGCTCTGCCGCTCGTTATGTTTTCATATCGCTACAGTTTCTCACTGTTCTCCCCAATTTACTTTCCGCTGTATATTCTCAAAACCAACAAATGAGATGCTACGTGTACTGCAGTTGTACTGGTTCAGCTTTGCGAGAAATTTACATACCATTTTCCCACCCGTGTAGGTGCAGGTGAAGAGAATTGCCCGGCTGATATGCACATATTGTGATTTGCCCCCATGTGAGAACATCAAGCGAAGGTTCTACTAGTCGCTTGTGCCATTCCGTCTCTGAATAATGACTGTTCAAATGCAGGAAACCAGAATGGCAAAAGATGTTTTCATCACCTCTCGTACTCATTTAAACCCTTTTTGCTTCTAAATAAATGGAACTAGGCGTTATTCTGAGGTTACCAGAATAAAAAATAAAACCATCGCACTCACTCATCAGATACAGTGATATTAGGTTGTTGACCTCGTATATAGTAGTGTACTAACTAACTCAAGTGGTAATAACCTCCAAAACAAGCCATTAAACTCTGAAGAAGTCAATGAAAACGGTCGCTACTCACCGCTAGATTCTCTGGGGTGGATGTATGCCCATCAAGTAGCTGTTTACCACAAAATGCTAGTGTCAAATTCAATAACTTTTGGCTTGTTGACATAATATTTGGAATCATCATTTCGCCCACGGGTCAAATATTTGTTTGAAGTAGGACAACAACTATCACCTCTACTGCAGATTCTTCTGTGAGCCTCGCCTCAAAATTGTGTATGATATATTAGGGGAAAGCCTACGATGGTTCCTATGCTCTCACTTGGCATCGTTGTATTCTGTGATTAAAGCCATTTCACGAGTATGTTATGGCCAGACAGCCTGTAGAAGGCACACAAAGTCAAACTGAGAAGGAAAAACGTGGAATTCATTTGCAGCGGCTTGTAAGGGACAAATATCCAACAAACAGCTGGAAACGTATGTTCTAGAATAAGCTCACGGTGCGTTTCGTTCACCCAGACTGGAGTAGTCAATAGTTGGGGCGAGGTGGCTCAGTGGTTAGAGCGCCAATTTACTGATCGAAAGGTTTTTGGTACGAACCCGAGCTTTGTCCCTCGAATTCCCGTTTTTAGGCTTGCGCAACTTGGCAGTGTCCCAGCCCTCGTGCTCCCTTCGAGGAAGAGCTAAGCACTGAAAGGGTGATACTGAGCTAGTCAATCATTCAAGGGATTTTGTATGGTAATTCAGAGACTGCTCCAAAACAAAACATGCGATCCAAATAGTGTAGCTACAATTAGCTGGGCAAATCACCTTCCCGGCACATTCGAGCAAATGCAAATGTGCTTTGAGCCCCATCAGAACAAACTAGAGTATGATACAAGCTAACCGACCAGCAAAAAAGCTGTTTTTTTCGGTGCCTTTGATGTTAGCTTACAGGACTCCATATGAAAGTTCTGAGCAACCCATGCGCTTGATTGTTACCCAACGCGTCTGCTTCACAGACAATCTGGCCTCAACAACCAATGGTATTTCATTGGATAGCACCTGAGGTACCCAAATCAATAAGCGGGTGAACGTTTTATTTATTCTGCTAGCAAATACATTATCAAAACTATTTTCAATATTTCATGGTTGGCCATGCCTGCGTATTGCTGCACCGATGTGGCAGAGGAAGTGTTGCATACTAAACATCCGAGTGGCATAACAGCGGGCATGGTACTCAGAATAACCGGAGCGTTTGAAACGCAACTCAACACTAAGCAGTAGTCTCAACTTTAATATACCCACTACTTGATTGAATGAAGCCCTTCAGGCTAGCGCACCGCATTTCCGTCACACAAAGTTTTGACCCTACCATGGTATGACGTTTTGCGTACCTCCGCGACCAATTGAGCTCTGCTGGGGGTGCTCATGCGACAATCCTGGCCATCAAATTTGGGGGTTGGTACAAGTGTGACGGCCTGTTCTATTAGAATCGAATCACGCTTGCATTTACCGCCAAACACCGCGAGATTGCGGACGGTTTTGGGGTCAAAGGCTTTGGTTGAAAACCCAATCCTTTTCCTGTCTGGGTCTGGGCACTCTGACAGTACATCGCCTCACGTACAGCAATGACACTTACAACTAAAAATGCTCCCACGCTGCACTGGTCGCCGCGTGATGTCACCACCCTAATTGCTGCGTACAACAAGGTGGGCAAGTGAAAACATCCTCCTGTCGACGGCTCGCTTCTTAAATTTTATCGCTTTCCCGTTTCTACTCTACCTCATCCGAATTCGAATATTCTTTCCGCAGTTCCCAGCACTAGAACTGACCAATCTGATCGCTATGTGTCACACTTAGCTGTAGCTTCTGTACGTCCGATTTCAGTAACAGACCTCAGCACTCTGAAGTCTGCTCTCAAACCTCGTAAGCCGGTCTACCTAGCCGCCTTTACTATTTACACACTAAAGCAATCAGGACAACAGGTGGCTCTTGCCCGCATGCCACTCCCGCTGGCCCACAACCGTAAACTCCGGCCATGCACTTGTACGCTGCTGAATTTCACTGCACTTTTCAGGTCTACGCTAAACGCGCATGACTAGTTTTTAGCCACTGGGAAGCTTGTATACCCGCGAGGTGGACAACGTATCACTTGGCAAGAGGGTGTGATAGGGATCATGAAGAGCTTGGGTGTTACTGATGTTGTACGCCTTCCCGAACAGGCTCCTCGTGACCCCATTTGTGCTTGGCCGGGAAAATTGAGAGAAAATGCAAACGATAATGACGATGATGATGATGAAGCGGCCAGTAACCGGCAGCTTGTTCTCCAGACGCTTTTTAAACAAAATTTTGCGGCCGTTTCACGTTTGTGGAGAAAAGGTCAATGTTTTATGCCAAGTTGATCTCAGTAGTACATGTCAAAGGCTCATGCCCTTTATTCTGTTGTTTTTCTATGGTTGATTGCTTTATCCACTCATATCCATTGAAGAACATGTCTGTGAGTAGTAACCTCGATTACAAATATTTTAGAACTTTGAACCGTTCAGTTGCAAGCGCTTCACACCCTTTATCACACTGACACCGTCAGTGTGAAGCGGAGCGGTATGGTGTCCATGGAAATGAAACGTGGGATAGACCACCTAAAAACCGATGACCTCAGTTACCAGCAATCTTCTAAACACCAAGGAACCCGTTTTATAACACAAAGTCAGAATCGATTCTTTTGACGCCGGATCGGGATGTACACTGTATGAGAACATAATGTGATGTATTACGCGATTAATGCTTAAAATTGGAATTGATTCTGTGGGCCTACCAACATCCGCCTAAATGAAATGTGCTCAAAAAATCGACACCCCAGTCTAAAAGCAGAGCAAATTCGATTTGACATGGGAGTGTAATGTTTTCTGTGCGTTTCAGTTAGTAGCATGCGTAAGATCAACCTGGAACAGGTGGTTGGCGTCAAGGTGTGCACTGGGTGATCACGTAAAATCGATGGGGTTTTAGATTTTAGGGGTAAAAAAGACGAAGAATGTGTAGGTTATCTGAAAGTGGACAGTATCAGAAATAGCTTGAATGTCACAACATATTATGCACTTCGTGGGCCAAAATAAACCAAATTAATTTTTTGATAGCGATCTGTAAAGTACTTTCCGGTGGTTGATATTCGTTTGACAAAGAATAGTTGGAAAAGTCCATTTGAGGGTTATCTTCCCACATGCCTTCGCTGTTATGAACGCACCGGTTTTGTCAAGGTGAATGTTGCTCAGGAACCCTTTGAATACCTCTTATTCGATGCTACTGTTTAAATAAAACGCGGTGCAAAAGCCTAAATAGCCATCGAGTACTTGGAATATACTTATGTCGCTACCGAGGGAACACACTAATGCCTTGTCTCCGAAATTGATACACAAGAGGTTACCGATAGCATTATGTTCGATTTCATATTGTCGTTTTTATATGGTTGCAATGAAACCGGCGGGGACCATAGATGAGCATGGTGATGTGCTGAAATATTTGTAGCTCGGGTGCATTAATCGTTAATCGATCAGGTTGCTTTTGATCTGTAAAGTTATTCGATGAGCACGAGCCTCAGATCAACAGCCAGCTGATCCGTTACCAACAGATGAGTATCTTTTGAAAGAAACTGGTCGTGCATTGAGTCAGGGTATTGACAAAAACCCATGTTCCGTTCGTTAGTACCCACAGGTTCTTCATGAGGTCCACTAAAATTTCAGTGCATTTTTAGCTGTCGTGTTTGAATAAATGCAAGATGGATTTAGGCATTTTGTTATAGCCTATTTCCTTCAGTTCAGTCGAGAGCACTATTATGTAAACATTCTAAGCACTCTGAGCACAGGGTCACTTTCATGGCTTTGTTCACTAGAATTCTCTTTTGAACTCCGGATTCAAGGAAGGTTAGCTCATCTAGGTCGTTCACAGTAAACATTACACTGTCTTGTCCACGGCACTAAATGACATGGTCGTTTTTTCTCGTTCTCAGCTGTCTCGAAGGAGGAAACATTGGACTGCCCTTTATTTACAAAGTGCACAATACATTATGTTGCATTACATCAAACTGGGTTACGTCTGTGATTCTCAGGGAAATGAATGCAACAGCCTCGAGTTTTCCTCACGGGTCCCGTGAGTCTGTATGTACAGATTCTATCTGAGGCATACTTTGGTAACGTCAATAAACATTTGAGTAGAACTACCATTGGTGAGCCAGTTCTACTTGTTTTTATTTACTCAGAGCTTTATTTCTGCGCAGGTCTATTGGTATCCTTCAAACAAACTTCAGTCAAGCAAATCACATTTTCTTCAGAAGCTTAACAGACTTAAACTATTGCTGATTTTCTCTCCATTACTTGTATCGTTTGCTGTCACAATGTTGTGGTACCTTTCTCAGACCCCTGGATAATGTGCCGTGCATGTGAAATCCAACTCTGACTGACTGTATTAGCAATTCGCACCCCGAAATCCCGTTTTGAATGTAAAATTCACCAAAGTGTCCCTAACCAGGAAACCAAATCTGATTTGAACAAACTGTATTGAAGATGTGATAACTGTTTACGCGTTGTTGAACCACTGCGGAAGGTGTGCCTGCTTCCGGCTACAGATATTTACCTTGAAATAGATTAACAATTAGGAAAACCATTATTTTCAGAATTAAATAGTTATTTTTAGTGGTCCTGGTGACTCTTGCAACCATCTTGAATGATGTGGTCGATTGTTATTGGTCTGATCTATCATGCGTGTCCGCTTCATTTCGATTGGCTGCTGGCGAAACGCAGAACACCCACTCATAGCGAGCGACCTAGTTAAAAGAGCTGCGTTCAACAACTTGAGAGCGGTAGCCACATCAGCCACAACAAATGTCAGAACCGAAAAGAAACTGAACAGTTTAAAGTTGTGACATTTACTGGACAAAATTTGAGTGTAGTTGATTGAGCGCTCCACGGACATTTTATTGTGACATTCACTTGAAACGGTGTTAGCAACTCTGCTTTCCTTTTCGTCTCCTGTGATTGGCAGCTGTTACGGGCTAAAAAGCTTGGAGAAAACGTTGGACAATTTGTAAAAAAAGTAAGTAAATACCACTTACAGACCAAGTGTTTGTCACACTCCATACATATGTTATATGGTCTCTAAGTGTGCGGGATTGCGGCTGTAATACTGACTCATGCATGTAAGCGCTGACAATACTCAAGGTAGAAACTCCCCCAAAAAGTTCAATCCATTATTTTTGTTTAATTTAGTAGTTAAGCAGCCTAACACTGGTCAGTAAGCCGTACCCAACGAAGGGTTCCGTTTCAGTGGTACCTGATTTATCGACTTTCCTAAGTACGAATATATAGGTTATATCTAATGTAAACACACGTTTTTTTGTGTTCTGACAGTCTGAACCGCATTTAGCCCCAGTCAGCGGTATTCAACTATCTACATATGGTCAGTTGATACGAAACGCTAAAACGGCAACACATGTCTGCAGAAGTTTCTAAGACGTTTTTGACTCAATCTCATAAGATAAACTCGTTGGTATTGTTTGGCCGAAAATAAATTATGTTCGTTTTTTATGTAAAATGAGAAGGAATATATCGTCTTTCGTTACTTCACAAACGCTGCAACAATTTAGTCCCTGAATCCACCATTTTTCCTTTTTTTAACGGCTTGTAGTCTGCAGCAGAGGGGAAATATGGTTTACAATGAAATGTTTGTTAACTGTGCGCACAAATTCCAATGTTTTATCGATTAGATGCTTCTATTAGTTTATCAAAAAGATTTTTTTCCGGTTGGAGCAATTATGTTCTTATTTTGCGTCCTTCTCATTAGAATGCGTGCGGCCTTGATAGCAGTGACTGTGCTAGTGGACAGCTCAGCGTGACAACCAATGGAAAAATTGGACACGGTGCGATGAAAATAACGATGATTGTTCTTGAGTGATGAGGTAGCTCCATTAAAAAGCACTCATATACTGTTGCTAACTCCAAGGGGTTGCGTAAACATCTTGTTCAGAACACGACCACAGTCTACAAAAACTTTGTTTTTGAGCTATTATGTGGCAAGCATGGGTCACAGAAACAGGTACGACCAAATGGTCAGTGATTTTATAAAATCAAGTGGTTCGGGCGGGTTTACTAACTACAATTTTATCTGTACCTCAAACTCCTAGAATAAGCATTTCCTCTGAGCACGTAAGCTTTTAGCCGTTAATTTATTAACCGTGTGCTACGACCGACAATGGCCAACATCCTGGAACATAGTATGGTTTACATCGCAGTGCACTGATCCATTATGACGCATCATCTCGGCAAAATTCAGGACGTTCTCCCAGGGAGATTCTCCGGTACAAGTAAAAAATGTCAGCACCGTTCAATAAAACGCATTTAATTATGATTTTTTGCGTTTCCTCCAATTATGGATGAGTGATACCCAATCTCCTTGCGTAATCTCCTTGAAAACCATTATATCGATGTTTCTTTCCACGAGTAAGTGGTACTTTCCAGAAGAAAGTTAATTCCTACCCGATAAACAGATTTAACAAACGTTGAAACTTCACTTCAAAAAACCGTTCTTTCAACTGAGATATATTAGGATTGCTTATTGAGACTGTGCCGAAATTCTTTGTTTGAATCGTTGTTCAGATGAAGGATGAAAAAACGTATTGCCAGGAAATGTGATCTCTAAATTATCGCAGGTGTTCTTTTAAAAATATCGCTTTCCCCCATCGGACAGCATTGGCAATTCAGACTACCTCACTGGCTTAAGAAGCCGAGTTGTGCGACAAATTATTGTCGTTTTATAGTCCTTGTAGCAGACCGCAATGGGTATTACGTATTTGAAATCTACCACGATATATTTGAAAGAAGCATACAAGAAAGCTTTGGGGTATTCATCTCCTGAAACTCGAAAGTTCATTCATTGATACCCATAGTTCTTTAACAATCAAAGTAAAATTTAATACCTCCCAGGCAGAATTTTATGTACCAAAAGAGTCATATTTGACCCTAGTTATCTTAGTATCACAAAATTATTAAGCGACATTAGTCTACCACTAGAAAAAAATGAAAACCGCATGACAGTTCGGTGATTCTCTTTCGTTTTCACCGAAACGACCGGTTCCTGGTATCACAAAATTATTAAGCGACATTAGTCCACCACTAGAAAAAAATGAAAACCGCATGGCAGTTCGGTGATCTTCATTCGTTTTCACCGAAACGACAGGTTCCCATTGTTCTTATTGTTATACTCCAATCGGTTACCTCGGATTCACACAGCGCGTCAAAGCTTGCAAAAACTGCACTTTTAAATGGTTTTGATGAGACACTGTCTCACGCGAGGAAGGCAAGCCAATCGGTTCTAAGAAAGATGCAAAGTGGTTTTTATAAAATTCTCCATCGCACAAGGGTAACTTTTACATCAGAGTACCTTTCGACAATTCCCTACTAGTTGATGTTTTAGCAGAACATGAAACCGGTCGAAACTTTAAGATTGCGGTTGCATGATCAATCTCACGATGAGCACAATGGGTAGTGAGCAGTCTGAGAGATTTAAGCAACCTTCTGGCCCATCAAAGGAACGAAAGTTCGTTCCGCTCCTATGAAAGAAATAACCAAGCACCAAATAACAGCCTTTAGACTTCATGTAAGCTGGTTATTTTCACCAAGTTTCCAGCTCGAAACAAAGTGAAAAAAGTTGTATGCATATTTATATGCGTAACGAACCACTCATAAGGTTGCTGAAAATTCTCCGACAGCGCACGACCGGTTTCGCCCTTATTGGGGCTCATCAAGTAAGTGCGGTTCCCAAGTTTCCGACAAACTTATGTTATTCTTGAAACCAAATTGCACGAAATTAGCGAAATACACTCATTTGCAAAAAAATTTGGTAAGGCGAGAGACTCACGTGAAATCCAGCCAAATCTCACGTTTGTAATGTTTCCAGACAACTGATTGTGCTAAATCAGGCCGCCCCATGTTTCAGTCGTCATGATATTAGAGATGTCGCGATACATGTATGTACATTATACACTACTCATAAGTTTTCTAAAAATTCCTCGACAGCACATAACCAAGTTCGCGCTTCTTAGAGCTCATCAGGTAGGCGCAGTCCCTGAGTTTCCGTCAACCTTATGTTCTACTTGGAATCAAATTGCATAAAATTAGCAAAATATACTTATATGCAAACAAAATTGGTTTTGCGATCACCTAGTGATATAGAACGACCCATCGATAAAGACAACCGTATTGATTTCAAATTATATTGGGACAATAAGACTGATAATATGATCGTGTTATTTGTGCAGCTTTTTAGAAAGCGCACATGTGAGTAGCATAAACAGTGTACAGTAAGTCCTGGTCGTAATATTTGCACACAGTTTCAGCATTCGCAACGTGTAGCACACAGACAAAAATTGTTTGTAGCCGAACGGAACTTGGCCACACACATGTTTCGCGCGAGTTACATGTGCTGCGACTGATGTATGGTATACAATTATTCAACGTTAAAAAGCTTTTCAAAATGTCACACAGTGTTTTGAAAGTATAAAATGATGGACAATGGGAAATCGGTTTGTTCATCCCACTCGTGGGTTTAGTTTACTCAACCACTTTCCTTTAGGCAAGACTGACTGTCCATTCCCAGAACAGAGGTCAGTTCCGGGAAGACAGTAAGAATCCACCTTTTTTAGGTTTCTTCTGTAAAACAGACCTCGTAACGTTGATTAAATTGAAAAAAGTATAACAAACTGATAAGATTTTTATCCAGATTACTTAGGGATCTTCACTTGGGAAGGAGCACTTACCAGCATTTTACGGTCAAATGGTAAGCCTCAAGTATCGTGGGCGAGTATTCAATCTGGTTAGCCCGATATGCAACCTGAGATAGCGTAACACATTTTCTGAATGAAACTTATAATATCTATGAAGACATTAGGACTGCGTCTCAATGATGAAGGCCATAAAATGCAAAAGAATTAGCAACCCTTTGGGAGGATTTTTGCAACTATATGAGTAGTGAGCTATATCAAGTTAAAATCTTGCACCTAAGTTTGATTATATTGTGATCTAAATATGACAAATTAGAATAAAACATTTTCTAGAGCTGATATTCAGCTAAGCGTGCAACATACCTATGCTTTGTGAGCCATCAGGCATAGATTTCAGTCCAAATAACCCTGGTATTTGCAACGAATGTTACAAATATTATAAACGTTCACGAGTAAGGTTCCTGCCAGTCTGAGGAAGGTAACTGGCAGAAACCTTGAATATTTATGCGTGAGTTGGTAACCAGTATCGAGCCAGGTTCCTATTAGTAAGCCCACTCCAAGTCGCGTTGTTTTAAGCCGCTTCGGGAACTGCGGAGTCAGTAGCGATCGTCGCATTTATCCAGCTGTTGAAAACCGATGAGCATGTGATCTACATTAAAAACAATTTTGCACACCATAATTTAGTTGGCAGTTTGATAACACTGGGTCTTTTTCATTCTGTTGGGCTGTACAACTCATTCAGCTGATATTCCGTGGGTACCTTGAAGTGAAGACATTGTGTTAACTACACTACTCTTGTGAAAAGGCACATTGCAGAAATGCGCATGGCTATATTTTACCTGACATAACGGCATTTTACTGGAATCGATCTCAAGAAAGTAAACTAAAAAAGCAGCATCTGTCGTTGCTTAGAACTGGGATAGGAAGAACGTGGAGGTTTTTGTGGAATACGTGCACAGGTGAGGATTATCAACAAGGATGAACCAGCTGTTCAGTATTTTGGGGTTTTTCAATACAGTCTGACTTTACCTACAGGACGAAATACAGGACGCTTAATTGCATGATTGTTAAGTCTTGTTGCGAGTTGGTCAACGAGACAAAAGTTACTATTCTCGCTTTCACATCAGCCCGTCAATCGTTCAATCAAATCACAAGTAAAACCAGCTGGATTTTTTTTGTAATGTATAGGACGAAGAGTATTCATTCAGGCGTCTTACGTTTAACATTTTGCCGGCACAGTACATCTTTTACTATGCTGAATGCCAGTTTACTAGCGAATACGGTTGCACTAAAACAATCAGCAGTGTTTGGCACAGGGACAAGAATGTCATGAAATTGGAACCTAATGTTTGTATTGATCAAACCTTTCTGTAATTGCAGGTAAGTTTCAAAAGCTGGCATTCCTCGACTATTGATTACAGTCGGTAGCCGATTACTCCTAATGTCATCAGTGATTAACTTTCAGCAACAACTTCCCAATGACTTGTAACTGACAAGCTGCAAAATGAATATTTTGCAGTTGAGCCTAAAATAACTGAGTCCGTAGGCAGTTTGTAACCAAGGAACGATGGATAAGTGGATGCGATTATGAGACCACACTGCAGGCATCATGTGCAGAAATTAGCTAATTGATCCTGCTCGGAAGTAAACGTGTTTTCATTGGCCAGTTAATGAACATTAAAAATTCGAAATATGTTGATTCCAGCGTCACCGTATCGCGTTTTGTCTGTCGAATCACTTGCAGATTTGATGGACAATGAAGCGGAGAATATGCAGACTCACAGCCGAGTTCTGCTCAAGGACGTAATCTTTTCTTTCGCACTATATGCGCCCGGGTAATAATCATTACCGCGGACAGTCTGTTGAAATAGGTTTATTGGGCACTTGAATCACCTGATACAAAGATCATTCACAAGCCAAACTCATCGGTCGCGCAAACTTTCGCGACCAGTAGTCAAAATGTTGACTCAAAGGAATCCGTTGTCATACATTCACATGGAGTCCATTCTAGGGCACATGATGATACTGTGCTGATCGTTCCATTCCAACCATCATCGTACATGTGAAGGCTTTTTAGGGTCATTTCAATGCACAAGGATGAACTTGACTGAATTTGACTGCCAACCCAGCGAGCGATTTGGTTTACATTCTTTAAACAACCGTTTGTTACTTCTGTATTGAAGAAAATATGATTCGTCTCTTATTTGAGGGGTGGTGAGGTTTTAGATAAGAAGTCTGTTTAGGATCACAACTGCCTGTACTCTTTTGTAATAGAATAAAACATAAGCTAACTTAAAAAATCCCTGTTACAGGGTCGGTTGTTTTGACAGGTATGCTCTGAAGCAAATAGCCGTTCATTATTTGTCACGTTTCCATCAACTCTCACTAATCACAATAGCCCCCCATCGATCTGGCCTCCAGTATTATCCAAAATGTGAACTAAACATGAAAAGGCTGAGCAGCGAAATGCACTCATTTGGAAACTAATTTGGTTCTGTGAGGGACTTACCTGGAACCCGGCTGGATTTCTCATTTGTGATGCTTCCAGGCAACTGAATGTGCTGCACCGGGCCGCCTTATATTTCACTCGCTACGTTATTGGAGATGTCACGATACATGCATATTCGTAATGCACTACTCATTAAGTTGCTGAAACTCGGGGACTGCGCCTACCTGATGAACCTTGAGAAGGGCGAAACCAGTCGTAGGTCGAGCAATATTTAAAATTTCGGTTCGTTTGATCCATGCTCCCTTCGCAAGATTAAGTTGAAAACTCCCGCACTCTGGTCAAGAAAGCCAAACCTTTTTGTACCTAGTGTTTAGGTAAATTTTCGGTAACACAATTTCAGTGTACTTAATGAGCATACCAGGCATTTAAAAACACGATTACATAAGTGGTGACGCCTTAAGATCTGGGTGCAAACTGGCTTGCAAAAAGGCGAATCCAACGTGTCACTGACATACTGCGGTATTTGTTACCTCTTGAGAAATCACAATGAGAGTGGTGACTCTCGTCATTTAAGTTTTTCACCTGAATACTAAATAAGGCTGTCAGGTGCCGGTTAACGAGGGAGTTTGGGCGAATTCCACCGAGAGTACTAGGTCATTCGCCGCGAACTTAAAATCCCCAGGCCGACATCAAAAGTCTCAAGGGAATGAAAGTAGGAGATAACGCACTTTTAAATAGTCAGCGGTTCTTGAATGAAAACATTAACACCACCGTTGATAGGTCTTGAACAATCCATACCAACTGGGAACTACACTCAACGGCCCCGAGCAGTGATCGGCTAAGGCTTCTTATACGACCGCCAGTCATGTATTCCAAGCTCTTTGAAATCACTGCGGCAGAAAAAAGACCATTCATGAGCAAACTGGACTTCAGAAATGAGCGCAGAACCCTCGGTCTTTAGAACTTCTGGCTAGCGCGATCGCTCTCTCCTGTCCACCATAGGTTGCATCGCGGATGGATGCCGCGGATAATTGCTCAGAGTTACCCCCTTTGTAAACAGAAGTCATCAGTCTACTAGTATTTAGGTTACTGGTTTATTGGTACATTTGGAGATCAACTTTAAAAAGCATGCATTCCCAGCCTCAAGCAACGTGGTGTCTGCAACTAAGGAACTTCAGTGAGATCATACCAAGTAGAAACAATGCGCTGACGCAAAGACAAAGAGAGAAAAATACCTTGCAATATCAAAGGCTCAGACCAGTGGAGATGAGTTGTCTTCACAGGTATGGATGTGTCCAGTTCAATGGAGAAATGCAGCGAACTCGGGTATTCTAATTAGGGTTTATCGGTAGTGTATATCCTTGGCCGTGTGGAGATTTTCAACTCCGGACATATGGAATGCAACGCGATTGAGTTACCAGTAGCCCACCAGCCAGTACCAAAAGAAACTGAATTATCACATCTGACCAGTGTTATCATATTTAAATGTTTTCTAGCCACAGCAATATGGAAGGTTTGTGCGGCGCCAAGAAAAATCATCCAGAAACCGACCTGATGTATCGATCAATCGACCCGAGTCTTAGGACTACCCAATCAGGTAGTGTGACAGACACTTAAAATCCACTGGACAATTTTTCTGCTAGCTATTAAATTTCGCGTAATTTGTAGAAGTCCCATAAACCTCAGATGTTTGTAGCTCAAAGATGTGATAAATCTGTTTGCCACCGATGATCCGAAGTTCAGTGCTTCTCCTCTTTCGTGTGGATTCCTCAGATGGATTGCTCTAGGACCGAAGGACAGCTTTCCAGACAGGATGCATTTGAACGGAGAAAACTAGCATACAATGTATGACGATATAAGCCAGCCACTGGCGCCACTGTACAGTACACTTGAACACTTTTCCTGGTTATTTACACACACTTCCTTCAGATTTCTACCAAAGATCGTACAACATGTACGGTGCTTTTCTTTTTGTCGTTACCCATCACTTCTGAATGACCGCTCAGTGAAGCACTTTCAAAACCATCTTGAGCACTCTGCCAAATTGCCATCCAGTGAAATGCTATTACCAGTAAATAAGAAAGTGGAAACCCCTAGCACTCATTCGTACGCATGTCCTTTCACCCTCAATCAGAGTCCGTACTTTTCGGAAGGAAACCACATTGTTTCCTCTCTTTAATCATTGCTGCTTACTCACATTATGTCAGTAGCAAAATCCTTTCAGATATATTTTTTGGATTTTTTCAACCCATCCACCTACGTTTAAAAAACGGAAAGTGCGCATCTCTGTTTAAGTCGTAGGGGTTGGAATGAAAACAAGCACCTCAAAGTAGATGAGATAATTTGGTTCAAGTAAATTCAGAATAATAGCCGGGTGTTCCAATGGTCATTGGTTTGCTTTTTTAACAGTCATCAATTGACATTGAGCGAAGGTCAGCCAAAATGCGAATCAACCTGTTAGAAGTTAATGAAACCGCTGCAATGAATGTGAATGCTTGGCGTTTTTAGGTCTCGTATTGGATCCAAATACATTTGAAACATCTGGCTTTGGCCTTCGTGAACTGTTTTTATGTTTCATGCTAATAGGCTCCAGCATAATTCGTCTGACTGCTCTTTGTGAGCACTTGTGCCAGTTCTCATGCGATCTTGATCACCAAAAAACACAGAATAGAGTAGATCAAGCTATCTCCTTGGGCCACGCAGATGAACAACCCCACTTCCAATGTAGAATCTTAGAGAACTAGCAAACATATTCGTTTCCATCAGTCATACAGTTGAGTGAAGAAACAGTCGGCATCTTTGACTATACCAATAAGCCAATACCAGTGAAAGGAAGAAGGCCTTTGCGGCGGATTTATTTATTCGGAAATGCCCACTGACCGGTTACAGACCATTGAATAAGGAAGCAAAACTCTAACCTGCATCTTAGTCACAAAAACTGGACACTGATCTTCTCCCGAACGAGTCCTCTTGAACTTTCCTGGAGATTCATTGACTCCACTCATTCGTCGGTCAAATCCAAGCAAATGTTACAAAGTGGCTCCACGAATTCCGCAACAGATCTCCCTTTTTCAATACACGCAAAGCGAAATTCTACGAACAACACATATTACTCGCGTGCCTTCCCGTCAGTAGTATCACCGTCACACCAGTACCAATACAAATAGCGCCATTTTTGAAAGGTTTTGAAGAGCTTTTGAAATTTCTCTACCTAGACGTGCGAAAGTTCTCCTTTTTGCATTTACTGAGCGGAATGTTCGCTCGCTATTGGGAAAACCAGTGATCAGGATCGAAGGTTTGAATGCGTTACTGGAGCGACTGATGAGAGCTAGCTTAAGCGCGAGTGCTAACAGATTTGTTCAACTTGATGGATACAATAATCCCAGGTTTGACTGAACAACGGGTTCCATAACAGAATGTCTAGTACCCCAAACAGTTTGATATTTGAAGAAGAGCACTACTCATTAGGTTGCGGAAGCTTTTAGACTGCCCACAAACAATTCCGCCAATTGCCGGATTCATCAGTTTGACGTAGTCCGCGAGTTTTGCGAACTACAGCCATTTACAAATCAAAGTAGTTCTGACCGATGAGTCAACTAAATCCCAGTTGGAACACTTGTTTTTGAAGGGTGTGTTCCATCAAAAAGTATACTACGATATCCCGAATATCATACAGCCTTTGTGCAGTCGAAAACTAGCTACCACACACCAAGTAGTCAGCTGGGACTCATTTGAGTCACTAGTTTGCAGCAAATTCATTTACAGGATTTTCTACTTCGGTTTAAAAGTCAAAGCAAAGTCATAGTCAAGTTCCCCACAAAATTTGATGACTAATGAGTGGCCATTAGCTTTTTTCCTACTTAGACAACGATCAAAAGTTGCATCTCTCTGAATGTTCTTATGTCTTTTTTCATCACATAATCCAGTGTAAAGGCCCCTAACATACCAACTAGCATGTCATCAATCGCAAGAGTCGTGAAGTTAACAGCATGTTTGGGCAACTTGCCTCTTACTGCAAGACAGTTGCTTCGGCGGAAATGTTTACCACCGGGTTTCTTCTCCTGCTCTGAACGTCCAGCCAGATATCCAAAGCATTGAGTTGAGATCATTTGTCTCTGGACAAGGGGGTTACCCGTCTTAAGCAAAATTAAGAATGATGGATATGGCGCAAATTCCTCACCATCTTCATAAAATGAAAAATCAGCCCCACGCAATGTGGAACCTGGATTTAGTCGCCCCAGTTTTCCTTAACGTAAAGTGGAATTGGAAATGGAGTTTTGTGGAAGATTTTGAATATAATGGTGCATGAACGCAGTAGCCGATCTGCTAATTATTTTAAAATGGGTTGAAAATGACAAACACAATAACGAAAAGATTGATTTTCTACTTCCATCGCATTAAAAGAAAATATCCAGAAACCCTAAACCCTGTGACTGCCTTTCAGATCTATACTTCATTGTCGGACATCACTCCGTGTAGATTGTACCTTTGTATTTTTCAAGTTTTTTCTGAATAAGTGTGCTTTTAAAAAAGGACAAAAAGTACGAACACACTTGGAGAATAGCAACACATCATAAAAAAGCCCGTTAAGACAGTTGATGGTCCGGCCCTCACTCTGTATGGTGTCGTCTCGACACTTGACAAAAAAAGCAACCAGGACAGAAAATGGGTTCCAGATTAAAATATCGCGTTTGGAAGAATTAATCAACAATGAACAATCAATGAATTCAAATCTAGCTTCCTTCGAAAAATAACATCAACAAAGGAGTACGGAAAATTAATTGTGATTATATTACCAACAAAATCGCTTAAAACTCTCAGTGACCACTATTTCAACCGATCTAAGCATTCGCCACCGCATGATTCTCACCGCGTGTTGTAAGCAACAAAAATTCAGCGGCTGCAAGTATGTTGTTTGAAACCGCATCCTACACATCTAATTTTTCTTGCGACTTGTCCGCCGTTTTCTTTTTATTCGGGCACATCAAGATACGTCGAACTGCCGTTTGACTCTTGAAAGACACTCAGTACCTTTCGGTCGCTGGAACTGCCGTTTGACTCTTGAAAGACACTCTGTACCACGACATATCTCAGTACCTTTCCGTCGCTATCATGTACGTCCCTACAAACTATTCAGTCGATAATCTAAGCAGCAATTTGTGCCACAGGTAACTTGAACATGATGTTGAAAATAGAAGGCTTTTCTTATCGTCAGCTCTATTTTTTCCTGCTAGCTAATTCTTTTATCTACGTTAGTCCAAAACCGAAAGATATTTTTCCTGTTAGTTAAATGTAAGCTTCTTATAATTCACCCACACAAAACGACTTCTTGACTAACACTTCATTATGAAAACACAAATGTCGATGTTCCGTAATTTTATTTATTATTCCCTGCTATGCGGTATTGCAAAGTCACTCCCTGGGCACGAATATCATCACGTTCTTGACCTAACTTAAAGCCATGCATCACGATAGTGTCTGGACAAAAAACGGAAACAATTTGAACAGGCCACTTTTTCTTTTTTTGGATTTTGTTTCCTGGACAGTAATACGGACAACATTTTGCCTAATTTACATTTTAGCAGCAACGTTAGTCTAACAAGCACTCCTGTAAAAACTGAGTGATTGAGTTATATCAGTCAAATTCAGCGTCTTAGAACTGGTTTAATGTTTATATACGAGAAGAGGCTCACTAAAGTAAGTAAGCCATAGGTCTGGGACAAGTTTTCGAGACCGAAAATAAAATCTTTCACTTGAAGTTTGGTTTGTTTTTGGTAAGCCATTTGGTCCTGATCAAGTAGAAACGCAAATAAAGCGCAAGTAGAAACGCAAATAAAGCCGAGGCATACAGGAAGCGCTCTAAAGTAATCCCATAATTCTACACTTTTTCCAAGTTACTCTTTCGTAGAACAGACTACTTATCATACTTTGACGTCAGGTGCAGTCCCTTAATGGATT
The DNA here is from genome assembly GCF_000715545.1 of Opisthorchis viverrini. Lineage (NCBI taxonomy): Eukaryota > Metazoa > Platyhelminthes > Trematoda > Opisthorchiida > Opisthorchiidae > Opisthorchis > Opisthorchis viverrini. Next base: position 659,988 of record NW_008751859.1, on the reverse strand, counting down.
TTATTACTGATAGAATAAAATAACAGTAAATAATAGTACCTCACCGCTGGGGCCAAGCCAAAAAACACTCCCTAATATGTGATATAGGTGACTTGTTTGTGACGTAAGATAGATAACCTGTTGTCAGCACAAACTAAGCACCATATTTTCAGTTACAATGTTTCCTCGGTGGATTCGACCGCGTTCTTCCAGTGTGTGCTTTACACTGGTATCGCAGTTCGAAATAGACGGTAATGCCTTAGTGCCGCCATCAGACTCGACCTTTGTAATGTATTCCATGTCCAAAGACCCTGTTTTTCATAGACTGAAGACACTAAAGTATATTCGAAGGCCGATGTGGTCACCATTCTTATTGATAGCATATATTGTCAAAGACAAACCGTCGTTTTCGATAAGCGCAACACAAACCGTGCTCAAGCAGCTTTGTGCTATCAATGTACAAACCATCATTATGGTGTTCCAGTAGGCTAATTCTGGCGTTAGCTAAACAGCCAACATGCTGTCTGGCGGTAGCCGCTACTCGCTACACCGTGCGCCAAAATGTTCACAGACTATTCACTTTGGTTATCTGCATATACGGGGACAGAAATATCATCGTATTATCCAGTGGTGATCTTTTTAGGTGAGACAAATTTAGTCTTTAAACTGTGTATTTCAAACTTCGAAACCCTATCCTGAACCGATGCTCTAAACCAGTTACAATGTGCTTCTTCATGGTGTCAGGTAACCACGCTCCCATTCAAAATGATTTTACGGATGATAAAAGAACATCATGTGGAACCTTCATTATCACCCACTCCTGGTTTTACATAGGGTACCAAGCATAAATAATAGAACGATTAGAGACCCCAGTCAAATCCCTCGGAACAAAAGACGGTCCGCGAGCCACCTGTGGTTGTTGTGAGACTCCCAGAATTGTGCAAACAAACCCCGGAGCGCTAGAAGACTGTGTTACTTTCGTCCTTATCCACCGATCGACATTGTGCGACAGATTTTGACTGTTACGTGAACTCGTTCATGAACCTGAGCAATACAAACACGAGCCACTACCAGATCGAGAGTGAAAGTGGTTATTCGACTCACAATAAGTGTTCGAACGCTAGCTGGAACTAGCAGTTTTGTGTTGGTTCTGTGTCTGTTTTGTGGAATAAGTCTGAGGTCACCAATGTTTTAATGAAAAAGTAACAACAAGGCCTTTAAAAAATTCCAGGACGGTGCATATCTGGCTGCACCTGCTAAACTCCTTTAAAGTAGTTGCAAGATATTTGTGCCTAAGATATCTGGAAGTCTGAGCTCAACTCGTGTCGTCATCAGCTGGATCAATAGGTTGGATTCTAATGCTTGTTTGTTGACCGTCTTAGTGCGACCTACTCCCCAATAGAAAACCTCAATTTGGAGTCATGACACTACATTGCACAATAACCTGGCATGGACTGATTGATCGAAGCATGTGGATGCGTTTTATGCATGAAAGTAGGGGTTACCTGGTCTGAGGTCCGTATGGCCCTCTAACTCACCGTCATGTTCACAGACGTGCTAAATGTTTTACTCGCTTTTTTCAAGAATACTATGTGTTTCTGAGATTAACTGTCCATTTTTTTTCATCTGCCGAAGAACAATACAAATGACCCGAATGAAATGGCACCTTAACCGTGGTTCTTAGGGAATTCGTTCACCACCAACAGTACCCCGGTAGCAGTTGGCTTTCGAATAATGTTCGAATGCCAGCCCCGGTTGGTCGTCTTAAATGTTATGACATTCAAATGGCAAGGATTAAACCAAAGGATTTATCATTCCACCGTCTTCTCCACGTGCTTGTTATGTACTCGTGTTTGGACCATGTGAACTTGAAGTGATTCGGTCATTTGCAGTTGCCAGAAGCACGTGTCTTGTAAATTTCTGACAGTATTCCAAACATTGTTTGCCACACTGCACTAATGAATGAAATTATGGCCACTTAATGATTATGTCATATAACTTAGGAAGTAATGGGATTCGTTTACCAGGTTTCTGTTGATCTGGTGAGAGTAATACTTTCATCTGGTGTTCACAGGACACTCAAGTGAATCTCTAAATTAACAGCTGTCCGCAATCAGATATCCACACCGTTTTAATCGGGAGAAAAAATTGGCGAGGTTTTCGACGATCACGTCAAAAACCGTGATAAATAGAATGACCTTTTGTCAGCAAACACAAGTCCCTATCTTTACGTCTTATTGCAGGTTTCCAGTGATGTTTGGTCAGCAAGCGTCCAATCACACCAGAACAGACAGAAGTTCCGTGATGGATGCTTTAGGAACCAAACCAAAAGGCTGCAGAGATTAAGAACAGCCATCCAGATAAGTAGTGACCTCTCTTCTATCTTGCGATGGTCATAAATTTTGGGACTGAGATGCGCTGTGCACCAACACAGTGCAAATTCGAAGATGGCCGTCATTCTAAAAGGGAGCTAGTTCCCGCTCCAAAAATTGAGCCAATAAGCAGCCCTTATTGATCATTGAAGGTTTTAAGGCCAAAGGGTTTAAAACTGTCGGCGTATTTTCTTGGAGAAAAGCCGCTCATAAGGTTGTTGTATGCATCCTTATCTTCGAATTCGCCAGGTAGATACACTACCCAAGTTTTCATCCACCCCGAAACCTAAATTGTATGAAATTTGCTCAGTTGCCTACTAAGTTTGGATTCAGCTGAGTCTGCGTGCTCAACACCGTGATTCTCAATTATTCACGAAAAATTTGGACGAAACCGCCAAGTTCATACCAGAGAGTTTTGACTTTTGCAAAGTACAACCCTGACTACAACCCACTGTTGTTATACAACGTTATACCATTTTTACTCACCCGCTGGTCGAGTTCATTTGGGACCTCTCGTGACTGAATTCCATCGAACCGAATTTCACCTACATAAAGTTAACTAGTTAACATAATCTCCGACGACGTGACGCGTAAACAATGCTTGAAAATAAGACAGGTTTGGGTCTCATGATTATATCTGAAATTGTTTAAACCGTGCTTTAAACTATGAAGGCATGTATTTGATTTCTTGCACGAAGCGGCCCATTAGGCTATAGAAATATAGTGTTCCAATTTTGGCAAGACGGTCGATTCCAACAGCGGCACGAGAAAGCACCTTTAGTTGCGGGCAGCTCGATCACCTAACTAGTCAGCATGGCTGGCGTAAAAGGGTTAATCTTTTATATCAAAAATGCTACATCTATGAAGAAAGAAACCATAGAGTATCATCAAGTACATAGTTGACTGTTTCCTCCTTTCCAATTAGGGTAGCTTAAAAACGTGTGTGTTTGTCGAGTGGGTACAATCTTTAATCTTCAGGTAGAAAATAGTGGTAACTAGAACTCAGGAAGTAAGTCAACCTGGTGAGATTCAGAAAGGCTTTTTATCAGCATTATAAGTAGTGTATGCTTTCAGATAATGTTTATTGAGCTTTGAGCAAGACCGGTGGCCATTTTTGAATAACAAAGTCTTGAGAATAACTGAACAGAGCAATATTTTAGTTGGGATGAATATCACTGATCTGTTACAAAATTATCACTTAAGGTCGTGGGAACTGCTTTCCACGAAGTCAGGCTCAACATTCGGAGAAAGAAGAGTACATCATTTCTAGTTCCGTTGGAAGACATGCCATGCTTCACAACACCTGGCAGTAATTAAAGCAAGCCGACTATGCTGTACAGTACCAGAGAGCATTTCCAGCTTAGTGGGGTTGTGGAATTTCCCTCCTGAAGTATGGTTGCCTTATAGTGGTCACGTTTTGCATCATAAGCCTTAAAGCGCAGACTATCTGAACGCTCCTACATGGAGAATAGCGTCTTGCTCGGTAGACAGACAACGCAGGAAAGTAATATTCCACGTTAAACCTAACAAGTTTAAGCTCAGGCAACTTCTGTACGAAAGCGTACTGTGATAATCCTTTTTGCAGCTAAGCAGTCGTGGCAGCTGTATTTCAAGCCTTCATTTGTAATGCCCATGACGTTACCACGGCTACCATTTAGTGTTGCACACATGCTGCCCCATCGTATCTCGGATTTCTGTGAACTGAAACCAGTCTACTTAGGCTCGCGCCATTCCTGATCATGTAGTGTTTTGGAAATGAGCACAGAAAGTGTTGGAAACTCATTCTCAATCGTACCAGACCACCCAAAGGCTGAGAAGATTTTGTGGATGAAATGGCTTCTCTTGACTGGTGTACAGACGACCTTCATTTCAGCAGTGGGTTTTGCGTCTCAAGGCTATTGCAGCTGCGGCTTCCATCGGGAGTGATAGATGTTGACATGAGGTGCGCTGAAGAAGCAATAATCGGTTACCTGTCATGGTTAATGAAAGAATAATACGTGATTCACCACCTTGGGATCTTGAAAGACGGAAAATAGTAGAGCACAATGTATGGGAATACATTACGTGAAACCTACGACTAAACTTTGCCTTGAAATACTTGAAAGACAATTTAGAAGACTGTAGCTATAGAAAAGATGGTATCGCTGCTGAGGACTGCATCTAATCTGACAACAAGTATTCCAAATTTGGAAGCGCCTTAAACTACGTGGTGAAAAACTAATTTAGGATATTTGCATAAATGGTATGGAACAATGAGTTAATAGTCTCCGCTTACTATATCTTCCATATGCAGTGATGGCGAAAGTTCGGGGTTTCCGCTGGAGAAGTGGATGCAAGAGTTTAAAAGTTACTGCCAAATCATCGTAAGACCCCAAGATATCAAGGAGACTTTTTATGATTTTTCATGAGCCAATATCCATGAAGTGGCTGCCTGATGTTTCTAAAAACGTCAGTAAAAGAGAATGACGCTGTTTGAGAACACTGAACAAAAGATGGACGTTGAATTTTCAGCCAAACCGAATGTTTGTTTCTATATCCGGCCTGCGTACATCACTTATTCCACAGAACATTGGATTATTTTGCGTTAACGTTCATCCATTGACTTTCGGGGCTCATATTCCAGAGTTGAACGCTAGACATTTTTGAAGTTTATGGAGATGGTTGCATCTTCCACAAAGCCAAAGGGGAAGGAAATCATAAAAGATGACAAAACTCAGCAAGGACCGTCTATACGAATTCGCTGAGGTGAAAGGTAAAGCAGTGTACTCCATTGATCCAGGATAACGGAACCTTTCTTTATTTACAAAAAACACTCAGAAGCGCATCAACAACAATAAACTGTTCACATAAGATCATGTTTATTTTGACGTAAAACGGTGATAAATCCTCTAATTATGTGATATTTTTAATCTAAATCTATATCATGCCGGCCGGAATTTAAGGTACGTGATTAATGTGACCGGCTTTAAAGTAAACTCACCCGTTTCTTCCTGCTTGAGCTCACATTGTAGGTCTTTATTTCAATTAGGGAATGTGTCGAGTAAAACGCTTACTTGCAAAGATCAACCGATATTTCTAGCCAAGTCTCCAGCAAAAACATCGTAAAATAGAAATTTACTCAAAGATTAGCACAGAATTGGTAATGTATTTAGTACTCAGGCAATAAAAATGAGATATTATAGTTTGGCGACCGAATATGATGAAAGCCGTTGGTGAACTGTATGAACGTTCCAAAAGTTCCTAAGGGAAGATAAAGGAAGGGCAAATGTTTCAAAATTCCTCCATCCTATGCGTTAAGAACCCGGACGTTGGTCGTATCGTTTTTCATAACTTACATTCAGTCTTTGTGTTCACTGAGAACAGTAATCGAAACAAGCAAATCCCGAGGCACTGCTCCCGAAAATGGAATATCAATAAAGTTTCTGGTGGTAGCGATGCGCACCAAACAATAATGTTTTGTCATGACACAAATTTCGACCAATAGGTTTAATGAAAACTCTCCCCAAACCCACCATTCTTGGAGCTCATTAAGTATGCGCAGTCCCACTCGTTTCCATCAATTTCACAATCTACATGAACACCAAGTAATATGCAACCCGCTAACCACACGCATTTGCAAAGCACTTTGTTTTTTTGACTAGGACAGTCAGCCGAATCTCAGATAATTCTGGAGCCTACACAACTGTAAACGAGAGGTTCAGCTTCGATTCACTTGTGCTTCCTAGTAAAACGTAGATAGTTGGCAAATGATTGTATTTTTCAAAGGGACCTTTACTTTATTCTCTTTATACATGTTGTTTTGTCGAAAATGCCTTACTGTAACTTTTGAATATTTTGGCAACACCAGAAAATTCCGTGTTAATTATTTTGGCGTCATCAAAAACTCCGATTTTGCTTACAGTTACCAGCAGTCTTTTTAAAAACATCGTGTCGAGGCTTCTAACTTAGCTGAACAAAACCTTCACGATACCCGAAAAGAGAAACTTGATGATGTGACATACCGGCTCAATTTTTGACAGGGAATTAGAAATGGAATGATGCTGTTGAACATATCGTCTTGTCAGGCGTAGTGACAGTGTTGAAACACCAAGTCTGAAAGTTGACATGCCAGACAGTACGTCTTAGTTGCAACGAAGTGGATGCTGACTAGAATCTTCCTGATGACCCAGAGAGGTTAACACATGAGATGATATGTATAAATACATACATATATGCATATGATATTACGGAATACGTTGATGTTTTTTCCTCTTTACTTTCCCATTCAAGAGCGACTGGAAAATATCCCACATTCAGCTTTCAATTGCCTTAAGATAAACATAAATAGAATTTTTGAAAAAATGCAGCCTTCAAAATGTGTAACTCAGTTATGTGTCTCCCCTGTCCTGAAACGTACACCGAAAACTTTCATCTACGACAAATGCAGTCGTAAGTAAACCACTGGTAACTGCTTACCGCTACTGAAGAAATCATTAAGATAAGTGGCTAAACACTTCAATTCTTAGCTGTTAATGACTTTAGCCTACACAATGGAATCAAAATGCAAGCAAGCTGCTCAGAAGTTAAACAAACTTCTGGATGTATCTTACCTCTGAATATTCGTTACTCGACATGTCAATCATCAGATGACGCGGTGATTTGAACTGTGAGATTGAGGATGATGATGACAAAAGAGGATAGAACGGCTTTCCCGTACTTCTGAAATTTTCATCACAGACTGATTTTAAACTCAGGATGAACAATCGATTGAAAACTAATTATTGATAAGTCTGAGGTAACCCAAAGAATAAGGTGTGGGCTAATCACCGATTGTTCGAATTCGGTCGCGATTTATCAGCTATGATCCAGTTGTACTGAAGCTGCGTATCGGTTGTGTACCAATAGTCTATCAAAGGTGAACAGTTGAAGCATTTTACTGAAGCCATACTAGATCTGGTTTATTTGTATGTAGCTTAAAGTAAGATTCGCGTAGGATCTGATGCTCTGCTCAGAAATATACACGAAAAAAACGTCATCTGCTTCCAAGTGTGTTGGTGACGAACCAAGGCACAAAATCATTTGTTCCGCGTGGGATTTCCACTGATCCGTATGCCCAATCTAAGTAAAGTCTACCAGGTGAAACAAGGCCGATTTAAAAAGGAGATTTGAGCAGCAGGTCTCAGTTCTAGTGTAATGATTTGTAATTGAAGAGTAATGAAGTGTACGTCCAAGTGCGTGCACAAATGGGTGAGATGGCTCAAGTGGTTTATAGCGCGAATTTACTGACCGGAAGGTCCGTGGTTCGAACCCTACAGCCACCTCTTGAATTCCCTTGTCTAGGTTTGGGCAACCTGACAGTATCTAGCCCTTGTGCTTCCTCCGTGTAGCATGGAAGTTAGGCGCCGAAGGGGCGTTAGAGCTGAGCGGTTTCTTTTCGTTTTCACGGGTGCGCAGAGCAACCTGGTGACCCTCATTACTCAAGATTTCTTCGTAGCTGGCAATAACCATTATCAGCTTGGTCTGCAGAACAGCGGCCAAGGAGTCACTTTCTAGAGAAGTTGCGTTTCGAAACATCCTCGAGACTACAGCAAACCGTTTAAGGACTTTGAACACCAGCTTACGAGACAACACAGTCAATCTAGGTAAGAGACAGTGAAAAACTAGGGGACAGATCGGCAAGTTACGTATGAGCTTGAGAAATAAAATTGCGCGCAATCCTGCACTTACATTAAACGACCAGACTCAAACATGTTTTATTCCATAAGTTCGAATAATCCGGCCAAACTAAACGTAAGACCGTGAGACATATTCACAAGCATTTACTATATCTTTCCACATACAACATGGGACTTCCGGCAAAGTTTCTTCTTGAGGCGCAGTTCTTGCAAATCCACAAAACAATGACTGCTTCAAATAGTGTTACGGATTTTTTAGAAAAATGTTTTATTCGCTTGCGGCATAATGATTATGATTCTTGTTCCTACATGCCTATAAGGTTCGGAAAAATGTGTTGACTGTCCCGATTCTGGGTCGACATACTGCTCCAGCCCACACTTCACACAAAAGATATGCTAATAATCCGGAGTGCCGGTGTATATGTATGTGTTAGAACAAGTCAGCAAAAATTTATTGCCTGTTTTAATTTAAGTCACGAAGCAGCAATCGATCAAACTGGTTTAATACACTAACAGGGCAAACAACGCCTCTTTATCTGCTATTTGGGTTGGACGATATTCCAGAAGGGTTTCAGTGTGCAACTGCTTCGGGTAAGCCTATCGGTGAACATGAGTTTTTATTACATCGAAAAATATCCCAAAAAACATGTCTACTTCGTTTGTTGTGTGTACATTACTCTATCGAAGCTATCAATGCCTTGGTACGTTTGTTAAGGGCGACTGCTTCACAATGTTTTATAAAACACGTCTGAAATTCGTTAGAATTATAAGGCAAGGTTCATTAAATTATGAAGTACTTTGACTCCGTTTGGAGTTCGAGTTCGGAGTTAAAACATCCAAACTTTCGTTTTGTTTGGATTTTGCACCATATTTTTGTAAGATTCTCTCTCGAACGCTCCGCTATGAAGAATAGCATTGAAGTGTTCTGATTCCTGAATTCGTTATGAGGCGCTGTGCTCAAAATTTACGTTTTAAGCAGCACAACATTATCACTTAACTTGCGTTAAAGGGTACTTTGTTCAAGTTTTTTTATTCCGAACATTTTATTCTACAAACTTTGGAAACCTGGTCAACTGTAATGCCTATAAACCCGAAAGTCACGACATATGAAAGTATTGTATTGATGCGTGGTGCGAATAACAAACCAGTGCGTCAAGTGTTAACAGACAGCTCATTCAAACTAGAGCTGTGATTGGCCAAGTTCTTTTCAGACATTATGCAATGTTTTCAAGTCCCCAAAATCGCTTGAGTTTAATTTTTTTGGAAACTTTTCTGAAGCTAGATTGTGCAAATAAATCTAACATCAGTGGGTTGTCCTGTGCTCAGCCTTCTTTCATATGGGCTACAGTGGTCTTTGGTTGGCACAGGCATCTTTCCTGTTCCCTAATAAGTCAGTCAGTCATAGATTTTGGCAGAAAAAGCTGGCTAGAGATTTTTGTAGCAAATGAGACCGCCCGTTCTATGGCGCCAGCTCCATCCTCACCAGACAAAAGAATAAAACATAATCTGAGCTTACAGTTTAACCAAATGGTCTAACTTTCTCAAGACACTGCAACTGCAGCTACGAAAATTTCCCACATTCTGGACTCTGTGGATGCTAAAATGAGCGTTTAATTGAGAAATCATCAGCCGCTAGAGGTAAACGTTTGAGGGTTCCTGCTTTTAGCCGGAATTTACTGGGTTCCAAACTCTATATTGTAGACACACGCCGCCGGTGCTTCCGAATGAGGAGGAAGGAGCTGTGAAGTGCTTCTCGGCTATTGGCCTAAATGACGGGGAAAAAACTCAACTGAAAATTACCAAATCTCCTCGCACGACCATCAGATATAGCTTGGTCCAAAATTCCATCCCTTATTTCGATTGATAGACCGTTGATCAGTCAATCACACTGAAGCATACCTGTCGTGTCATGGACCACTTGACTGCTTGACGACAAATTGAAGTAGCCTCCCTTTGGTGAAATGTCAAATCATAGTCATGTGACATCTGACCGGCGAACACGTATAAAGGAGCATACGGACAAATATTCTTTCAGTGGGATTTAAGCATCTGCAACTTTGGAGGGTTGGTACAGTGCTTGGTTAAAGAGCAACCACATAGTCAATGAAACTTTTATCTGCCGAATTTTAGCTTACCTCAGCAAATATGGCTGAATCACGTGAACCAACCTAAGTACAAAACGGCTGTAGTAATATACCGGAGAGTCTATTACGATCAGTCTGCATGTCTGAGGCAATAAACACACCCAAACGACTTTCGAAAATTTGTCTGAAAACCCGAATGAATAAATCTGCTACACTGTGGCGTGACCATCATAAATCTCACCAACTTAAGTCTATCTAGTGTGCTCATCTGTACTTGAAAGTAAATGACCGAGAGAGGATCAAAGTATCACAACATACTGCCTCAATTCTACTTTGGTTTGACACCGCTCTACAAAACAAAACCGCATCATATTTCACATTTTGTTCATTTAGTGGGCGTGGTCCCCCATTGAACAAGGAAGATATCACTGGTATCATACGCACAAAAGTAAGATGATGTGAACGACAATCACGTGACTTTCTTGTTCAAGGATGGCGTCACCTTATAAAAAATACATCCACATCATGATTATCGTTCCAGACAGTAGATGAGAAGTTTTATTCTTAGAAAAAACACAACAACTATTCATGGTAGGCCCCCAGAAAGCTCGATCTTCAACTTTAACTGAGCTAATGTTGAGCAGTTCGTAAGCACAGACCTCTTAATAAGGAGTTTTGGACTCTATTCATACCAGCCGTGCGTTGACCAAACTTTTTGGCGCAGCTGGTTACTTGAGAAACTCTGGTTTTGACAGTGTGCGGACCTATTAAGATAAGCATCAGCCACACCCGTTTTTGGTCAGAATACTGACACAACGGTCATCAAAGTTTGCGAAGGCCCATACAGTAACCCAGCCTTAGAATTCTCCTGGATGTTTACAGCAAAGATGCGACTAGAACTCTGAAGGTTCAACAAAACGAATCTATTCGGGTTAGATTTCCGGGCCCCAGTTATCTATTTATGGTGATACGCCACGCCTACATGAGTGCTACTCTCTAGCTGAAGCGGCAGTACACCCTATTTTCCAAAAAACACAAATCCTTCGTCAATGATGTGCACAAAACTCATGTTGCGCGCTGCCACCAGGATATGGTTGACCTACCGGTTTAATGTGTTATTTCATCGAAGGATTTCCGTCAACGCATCTTAACGAGGAGCGTTCCATGTTTATTTCTGGCTCCCTTTTTCGTTTGGAGCTGATTAAGACATCTTCATTTTGAATAGCTGCTGGAATTAGTTGCAGTTCCTGTCCCTTGCCAGTCTTCTGTTGGTGCACTGAACTTGCCCATTCAGGGAAAACTGGCATCAAGACCTCAAATCTGTGCCTTTTGACTTGCAGACTCAAGTGGTGGAACATATGCGTTTTCTGAAAGCTGCCAAATGTACTCTTGCTGATTATTATTGAAAAGTAGAACACATAACTTCTAATAAACGACATGCCTCACCACGTTTCCGGGACGTGTTATCTTTATCAATGTGTATGATATCAGTAAGCAATAAACTGCTTGATGAAAGACTGATTATTATGTTACAAAAATTGAACAACAGTAACAAAGTTCAAGATTGAATATCATGAACTAGACATTTGTCACGTGCGACGAGGGCTTAGGGTGATGTTTCTAAAATGCCCCAAGTATTCTCGGGTATACTGGTCATTCGTGTGTGAAAGCAAGAGAAGCTGACAACATATGATAACTTGGAAATCGTTTGCGAGTAACGGCTCAATGACTAAACATTCATACACGGAGTCAGTCGCTTCATTAAAAATACATTAAGCTCAACGAAATGCGTTCCACGGAGGATAGATTTTTACGGCAACCCTTCAACATTCAAACTAAAGTTTTGGAAGTAGGGACAAAACTCGGAATTTTCAGAGTTTTTAAGCGCTCTTCTCACGAACCGAAATAGTTTCAAACAGTTGTTTGTGGTTTGTGGAAGCTTACGGAATAACTCAGTGAATTCTGAAGACATCCATGTCTGATGGCTCGTGACGGTTTGCGGTATGATCTACCCACGCTGGTTATTGAATGCACTCTCAACATATGACTGTACGTGTGCCCCAGACACCCACCCATTTCTCTACACTGTAGTCGATTTTTGGCTTCAGTCAAGCGCCTGAGTCCTCGAACATCACACGTAGTTCTGAAAGCACCAAGTAAGTCACGTACGCACACTAGCGCAGCCAAATATTTCAGTCAGAACGATATCCACGACATTAAAATTTGTCTCTTTGTTAGGTCAATGAAATTTCCAGATAATCTACGACCGGTTTTGGCTTTTTTGGGGCCATTCAAGTAGATCTGTCGATCTTGCTTTGTACTTGATCGCTGAACTGAACAACTGTTGTATAAAATCGCTTCCAGTTTACGTCTGTAGAAATCTGAGACTTTGTTAAAACCACTTTGATTACTTCTCTGTAGCATGTGTTAAATTTGATGTTCAGTTCCTGAATAAGTCTTAATGGAAGTTACGAATAATCTCATGTATATATTAATTAGGTTTTCACGGAGGACTCAGCTAGATTCTCTTGCATATGAGGATTCCTTTCAACTGACTGCGCCGGACAAAATGGATCGCGTTTCAGTTAGTACGATATTCGCGATATTACAGCCTAGGTGTGACACAACACCACTCCTAAGATTGATGTCAAAGGTTTTTCAGCAACCTTTTGAGTAGTGCACATTGTCTGCAAAAATTAATGGAAATGTAGGTGCCTAGACCTCACTTATGAACTCCAATTGAGCAGAATCAACAGTCTGCCGTCTATAGTTTCCATCAGTCTTCCGAAGACAGCATAATTGTATTTTACAAATCATATCTGAGAGTTTTCGGCATCAAAGAGTAATGTAAAATTGGATGATGTCCTCAAAAGCGCCGACGATTTCATCCGCAAAAGAGCTTTAATGCATCTTTTCTGTCAGTAGAACTAGCATCTTTTTTCTTGAGTTCATTTTGGAAGTTATTATTTTTAGTCACTTAGTCACTTATTGTTTATTTTAGTCTCTTATTTTTTTTTGGTCACTTATTTTAGTCACTTAGTTATTTTAGTCACTTATTTAAGTCACTTAGTCACCTATTTAGTCACTTAGTTGACGCAGCCCCATGAAATCACTGATCTAGTCTTTAACTGATTTATCGACCACCATCGGGCTGAAGCACCCGGAGAAAACAGGAGGAGTCGAACACAATAGTGAATAAATAGTGAGAGATACTACTGTTTGGCTCATCTGAATGATAAAGTAATGGTTAATAGCACAGCATAGTTTGGTCTCAATAACCCCCTTTTTCTTCAAAGGAGGGGACCAGTTAGTCCTGTGGTTTAAGGCAACCCATGCTGAAAAACCAGGAATAACTGTACAGCTGTTTCATTCCTATTGGAAAGCACCAGCAGAGCGGAATTTCACGAAACTCCAGGGATTATGAAACACGCTACCATCGGTCAGTGGTTGAGCATGTAAATGCTCAGACACAAGTGGCTGGATATCAGTCCGATTAACTCTCGCTTAGACAGGATGTATCGTCGTTCATTCTTCAATCACAGAAACCACGTGACGTAGACAAGTATTGCCTGACTCCTCGAGGGATGACTTCTCAGATGGAAGTTTCACACCTCTTGCGAAATTACTCTTCCTTTGAGTCACCCAAAAACTGGTGGTAGCATAAGGAGATTTGGGAGTCTTCAAATGATAGTTAATTCTGTCAGTGAGGCCAATCGATGATGAAAAGATGAGAACCACTGTACACCGTTGTTCAATTACTCGTGGCTGAACGGTTGATTGCTCCACCACAGTTGGAAGGTCGCGAATTTTTATTTTATCAGAACTATCCACAGTGGAAACCTGATAATCTTTGGATGTAACCAATATCTCTGTGCTAGTTTCTTCCACTATATGCTAGCTTTACAGGAATGGGAGAGATTATTGACCCTTTTGCACAAATCAACGCTGTTTAGTACTAACCAGAGTAAACAGATTTTGAAAAGGCGCTAGCGCACTACTGACGGTTGTGTCAAACCAGCCAGGCCGTGAAGGTATCCAACATTTCAAGGAATGTTTATGGTTCCAACCGAGTAGTTGCACCTGCTTCTTCAGGTGGATCTGAATGTTTGGATTTAGACCAGTTGGGATCTCGTTAATTAATTGTTGGCTATCTTTCCGGAAACTGTGGGGTTATCCTTTCTGTTGAAGATATAACCCTATTTCCAAAATTTGGTAGTATTGCATTGATCTGCTTCATGGGTTCTTCAAGCAAACGTTTGCTCGGTTTAATTTGCACGCAGTACGTTATTGCTGCTGAGTATGTGTTGTCAATGAAGATCAGGTTTCATCAGTTTTTCCGAGTGCTTACCACCCGAAATTAGGCAAAACATTCAACAATTATCGTGCTAAACTCTTCTATCAAGCAACACTGTTGTCCGTCCTAGTCCACAACTTCTAAGTTCAATTTTTTGGTCACTTATTAGGATGTGTCAATTAGTTGTAATTCACTGAAATGCCTACTCATTGTTAGACGATTTCCCGTCTTGGTGCCTTGCATTTGTCTGATGAGGAACTGACCAAGGCGAGTAACGTAATGATATGGCTAATGAATACCGTAGACCATTCACCAAGAGATTTTCCCTCTGCCCTTTCAGTGCTACGGTAACATCAGACAGTTCGTCCCAAATATGGCTTGTTTGCATTCTTTGCCTGCTCCCTTAAATTTGCTAATTCTCCAGTCTAGAACACTAGATGCAGGCAACCGATTGTACAAGATAACATTCGGCTAATTGGCAGGCACACTGTTCACCAAATGTACACATAGGTATGGCAATTTAGGTGGGCTGCAATTTGTTATTGCGATTGGAACACATGTCTGGTCAGTTGGTTCATTTGACGAGTTCGCTGAAGGTTTCCTGTGGCCTTCTCACACCAGGGGACTTGCACTTTTAAATGGGGGATGCTTTGGCAGTCCAACTGTTGTGCAGCACACATTTCGGCTGATCGTCCTGCTCGATTCGCACTTGCTTGTTGAGTAACCTAAATGCAATTTTTCGATCAGACTTCACACATGTATGACGAAGGTTTGAAGCAAAAATATCTCCGTCTGCTGCGTCAAGCTACTATCCACTGTCCATACCTATGGCACTTTGCCTTTGCTTGCTGCTCAGGCGACTATAGTTGATTAGACTTGTATGCCTATTTATCGCCACCTCGAGGTATTCTAGACGTCACACAACTATTCATGAGGTTGATGAAAACGCTTTGCACACTCAAAAGTGGCTATTCTTTATTCTGTGCGCTTTCGGCTCCGTAGAAAGCTACGATATTGGCAAGCTCAAGTTAGGTCCCACACCCAGAAAGATCATTAAGTTAGATGGAAACAAGTAAACCTAAAAATACGAGTGATAAGATTCCGTATGCATCAGGACCGGTATTGAAAAACCATTAGTTATATAGGCTGACAACATTTAGTGGGCCTTTAGTTGATTAGCCGACAAGACTTAGGTTTAACTCCTTGTAGAAAAGTGAGAACTAGTTTGAGCAAACTTAACACACTACTCATAAGGTTGCTGGTAAATTTCCAACAGCCAACGCCCGGTTTCGTCCTTCTTGGGACTCATCAGATAGGTTAGTCCTTGTGATTTTATCAACATTATGTTTCCTACATCATGAACGAAGGACTTCACCTTGTATCAGGTGCGTCTTCCGTGAAAAACAAACGAGAGTATTGCGAGCCCAGTAATCAATGCCCTGTGTGAAGCTTTTGCCAATCGTATGTATATAAATAGTTATGATTTTGCAGTCGGACTTTGATGACCAATCATAAACAACAAGACAGATCTAAAAGCTTCATTTCTCGACATCGCATTCTACTCATAAGGTTGCTGACATCTCTTCGATGTCTCACTACCGAGTTCGTTCATTTTGGAGATTATCAGATAGATGAATCCCTTTTGATTATTTCAATTTCACACTCCACTAGAACATTAAATTGTAGTGTGTTATGTCAAGAAAAGATATCACAATATCTAGAACACTATGCCATGCTATCGCTGCATGTAGTCGAGGAATCTCCTGAACGAGTTATCCAGTTTAGCTTCTCGACAGCACCAACGCAAATTCGAGATGAGCCTATTTCGTCAATGACCCGCGGATTTGATATTTAACTAAACATGTAGCTGATTGAAACTTAGGTTCTACGCCTACCCAATGAGCTCCAAGACCAGTAAAATTTATAATGAGCTGTCCAAATGTATTCATCATCTTGGCCCCGATGTCTCGAACTAAAATATGGGCTTTATTTGTGCAAATCACCCAACCGAAGGACACTCGGAACAAAGTATTCAATTGGGAATGAGTGAAGCCCAACTAATATCTGATTTGTTGCCTATTCGGTAAATTCCTCTTCGCTAAAATGAAGGCTTTCTGCTGCAGAAGCGACAGTTCTAATACTTTAACCGTTGGGGTATCTGTATTACAGACTTCAAAGCTATGTGTTCCAGTAACAAGTACAAGTCACAAGGAATTTCATGTCGAGCGTTGTGATATTTTGACGGCAGATTTGTCTTCAATGTAATATTCACACAAGTCAGGGTGAAACTGACAACGTAATTACCTGTAACATGGAAATACACAGGATGGATCTATGCGTTTCTTTAGTGAAAAGAAAGCAGTCCGTTTTTCCGACTACATCCATTTTAAACAAAGATATCATAGAAAGTCTGTCAACGATAATTTACTTGAAAATTCAACATCATTGGGAGTATGGTTTCTTGTGGCAATCGGTTTTTGCCACCACTGGACGAAAACGAGTACAGAAACAAAACTTTGCATGCAAAACAGCCCAACGGTGTAATCCGAAGGTCATCCCTTTCAGAAATCACTGTTTTGTTCAACTAGAGCACTGGATCCGGTGAAACTCAGATAATCTGGAAACAGGGTAACACTTAGAGAGTCACTAAGAAGTCGTTAAAATCAGTTTTTTGTGTGACGGGGACACGGCACACCATAGAATCGCCAGGCTAGATGTGGGTGAACAAGTTCTTTGGGCGAGCTGAACATTAGAATCTTAATATCGGGACCAGTGAACTTCAGATTGAACTCATCACTAGAAAATTTCATCTACCACCGAGTCCGAATCGCGCATGGATTAGATCCCGAAATTCAAGACTGAACTTTCCATTCCAAGGACAGATATCCCCCTCAGTAGTTTCATCTTGTTTGGTAATGATAAAGTCGACACTAGTACCCATCAGCTAACGGTTTGCCAGCTACAATTTGGAGACCCTCTTCATCAGCGTATAAGACGTTCACTGATATCAATTTCGACGTGTCCATTCTTCAGTTGCTTCCAAGAGCATCTTTTTCTTAGTTTTGATAGTCATCTTCTGGCCGGAAGTTCACTACTGGGAAATATGTGTGAATTATGTACGCCTCTACGCCTGATCCGAAATGAGCAGGATTCACAAAACTTGAAGGAAGGCCAACTATGGTGATCGTTCAATACGAGCCATAGTACATGTAAGCTCAACGTGAAACGTTGATCTGGCGATCACTCCTCAATCGCCCCACTCTACTTAAGCCATCGCAACCAACCAAATTTGACACGAGCGTTTTCTCTAGTTTTCATTACTTTTGATGGAATAACTTCCAACGGGAAGTTCACCTGTCTTCGTCATCACTGAACTACACAGCAACAAGTTAGGCTCCGCGGAGCCAAACTTCACCTACAAGAGTGATAAAAATGCATAGATAAAATTAATTTAATCCGATTGAATTCGCTGAAATATCGAAGACAGGGGTCGCCGCAGCTCTTCAAAACTCTTAAACATATCTCAAAACGCATCTATCTTTTTACCAAAACAGCATGCTAGATACCGTGTATCATGCTGCGAAATTCTTACTCAGTAGTCGACAAACACGTGACTTTGCAAACGAGTACAATGACAATATCAACATTTAATCAAATAAACATGCGAGTTGTGTTCTGATGTCCTAAAAAGATATGGAAAGTCGTTATTTAAGTGGTTTTTGAAGTAACTATTTTTTCGTTCCATAACCAGCTGGATTTTATCCCCAACTCAGAGATTGGTTTAATTAAAGTAGCTATCACTTGCTTGACTTGTCAGAAGACACGTACTAGTAACCTATTTACTAGCGTTATCGGCTGGAAGACAGCAGATGTAATTAGGCACAGCATGTAGATGTATGGGCATACACTAGCTGGTTTTTGTCCATCGATAGTGAACCATGTGAGCTCCGTTAACAGGGTTCTTTGTTTATGGAGCAAAGCGATTGAATATTCCGACTTATGCAATCATCTTCGTACCGATTTGTGTTTGATGGGAGACTTATCCGGAACCCAGTCGAAGAGTTTCCAGCAACCTTATGAATGGTACGTCTATGACTGCAATCGATTTAGCTGTCTAGTTTTGATTGGTTGGTAGCAGCCACATGGATAACCTTGAACGAATTGATCAGGTACATCAGCTTCCGCAAAATGTTAGAAGACTCAGTTCACCAATGAATTTTGAAGTTCAGCACTCCAATTTTGGGGTACATGGCTTTGTAACCTTGTGTGATAGACACTGAGTCTTATGGAAAGTATAGTTTGTGTGGCACCAGTAAACCAATGAACAGATGAGCATTGATGAATCATAAGCCCAGGGTAGCGCTGGGGAACTGTGGGATAAAATTTGCACATCCTTCTTAACGATCATTCAACCCGGATTTTGGTGGTTTGTGAACCCAAGTCATGGGTGAAGACTTTTTGGTTTAGGCATTTGTCATCATGCACAATAGTCGGAGATGGAGATCTTTTTATGAAACGCAACATAAAAACCCATAAATATCAGATCGAAAATTACTCTGGTTCAGTCTCCAAGATATCGCATGAGTTTTCGTTTAGATTGTATTGCTGTATTGTAGGCAAACTGTGGAGATGTCACTGCAAGGCGATACCAGAATTCTGTCCACTGAAAACATTTAAGAAGTGCGAACAGACGCTTGTTTTTCATCGAAGCAGATGAATCGCTTCCTATGAGACTTTGGAAACTCGAACTCCTCGTCCAAAGACGACTGGCTCAGTCAACAGGAACCATCAAGTCCGCGATCGATCTGTCAAAAGACAGCCGCTCAAGCCCGATTGTCTGCCTTTGATTTAGAGTATTGAAATTCTGAAGGCTCCCAATGCGTTTATGCGCCTTGTTTTTTCACTTATCAGGGCCAGTCGAGACACCTGATATATATATATATATATATATATATATCTTCCACATTGCCCGTCCACGACACTACTTGCTGGTTTACAGCTGCTGTGTGTTATGATGTCGGTGACGATGACTGATGTGATCTTCAGAGCTGATCACGTTCGTTTCCAATCC